>NC_055965.1:37398562-37458562 GCF_018492685.1 Alosa sapidissima
GCAGAGAGAGAGAGAGAGAGAGAGAGAATAACAGCATAAGCAATAGCAGAGAGAGAGAGAATAAGAGCATAAGCAATAGCAGAGAGAGAGAGAGAATAACAGCATAAGCAATAGCAGAGAGAGAGAATAACAGCATAAGCAATAGCACACAGAGAGAGAGAGAGAGAGAGACAGGCTTTTCCCAAATCACGGAAGAAACGTTGACGCAGCGGTATAGTAGCAGATAATCAGGCAAGTCTTATTTAAATAAACTCCTGGTGCACTTATAAACTTTCTAATGCCTCGTTATTGGACTAAATGTTGTAGTTGTACTACTGCAGAAGTTTTGTAGCATTCAGGGCATTATTACACTGATACAAATATTGAGCCTGATCTACTTAAAAAAGGTAAGGCAACTTTTTGCATCAGATTAATATGTAGATAAAGCAAGGCTGGTCTTTGTATAGGCTACTTAATTTCTTGTGTGTAAGAAATGAGTTTTGGAAGTAAAGTCAATATAAATTTATTAAGTAAATTCAACTTAATTTTTCAAGTAAAGTCAACTTAGTTTTGTAAATGACTGAACTTAATTTTATGAGTAAATTCTACTTAATTAAACCAAGTTGACTTTACTTGCAAAGTTAAGTAGACTTTACTTCCAAAACTCATGTCTTACATTCAAGAAATTAAGTAGCCTATACAAAGACTAGCCTTGCATTATATACATAATCATCTGATGCAAAAAGTTGCCTTACCTTTTTTAAGTAGATCAGGCACAATATTTTGTATCATGTTTGCTCTACTTAAAAACTTAAGTAAAAACTTAAGCGTCATCTATGTGTTATAAGACAATCCTCTTGTCAAGATATGCTGCCAAACAATCTCAGATATAATTATGCATCTTAACCCAAAACAAGACTTGGAAGTCGTTTAGCTCAAATAAACAAATTTATTTGACAAAAGCCAAAAAAACAAATCCATTCTATTACAAAGATTTTTTTTAAAGATAGTAGTATTATACCAGTAGATAGTATATCATTAAAATAGTAGAGTTCCATAACAATACATATTCATTCTTAATAAACAGTAACTAACATTTTTTCAATTTTGGCAATTGTTGTTTTTTTAAAACCAGACATTTAAAAACTAGATGTACCGCATAGCGGTACAAAATATGACCGCCGCTCAGTCCTGGACATTCGTTCCGCGAAAATAAATCACACTTCAATTTGTCTCCATATTTTACTCCATCCCCCACTCTTGAAACTTTTGTGTATGCTTGTTTGGCATGCCTGTGTGTGTGTGTGCGGCTGCACAGAAAGTAGCCTACTGGTGCTGAAAAGGTGAATAGATTGTAGAATAGCCAAAGAAGATGTAGCATTGTTATAAAACCTTTAAAATCTCTAAACAATCACAAGTAGGGCAGTTCATCACAGTTGATCCATTGCAACTGGATTGATGAAAGGTCACTTACACCTGTAGGCTACATTGTATTTGGGAAAAGCAAAAGGTATCAGCATAATGTTATTTATTTATTTATTTATGTATTTATAAACAAAAACATCTCTGTAAGTTCCATGCCATTTTCAACAGCTATCAAAAACAAAGGTCATTTTTGGATGGATGGATGTTTCTTCTTCTACATAAGATTTTAGTCATCTTTAGTTCATGTAATACTTTATTGTCAATGCACAAATTAAGTAACAGTAGTCTGAAACGTTATTGTTAATGCACAAATTAAGTAACAGTAGTCTGGAACGAAATGCTGTTTTACATCTAACCAGTGGTGCAAATAACTGACATGTCCAAATGGGCCTTGATGAAATGCGTCGCTAGACTGTTCATACACATTTTAACGGGCCAAAGTTGAAGAGCTACTGTCCGTTATTGTTCGTGCAAATATAGGCTGATTGTTCCCTTGCATTGTGTAACTGAGGTCCATGGCTAGTCTGGCTTTCATCAGACCAAGCTCAATCTTTTAAGAAATCAAAAAATAAATAGCGGGCAGATCAGGCTGGGTTCACCCAGCCTAGTCCATAGGCACCCGATATTGTTTAATTTTCCGATTGAGATATACACGCTCTGGCTATTCTAAATGCAAACATTTAGTTATGACAAAACGGTAACTAACAAACTAGATCCTAATAGAAAGCTGTTAGCTTCCCTAAGCTACAGGTAGGATTATAAGGTAGGCCTATTTACAACATAAATTGTCAATAGGCTATGCTGGCGACACAAATAAAATCTCCTTTGGAAACCAATGGCTTACGCCTTACAGTATCAAGCGTACTTAAACTGCCATATCGTGGCGCAAAGTTGTAATAACATTCACGCAGCTCCATGAGTCAAGGAAAGCGCGAATGAAGTAGCCACTTCTAAATGGGACCCACTACACAGTAGCTTAAGGTGTGTTGCTAAAGCAGCCATAATGAAATGAAGGTGTCATTGTTTGGATACTTCACACACACGTGCTTTTTAATTTCACAGACTACAACTACCAAGCTGGAATCAAAGCACATCGATTCCCCTCTCACACCCTGCACGCACTTAAAACAAAATAAACAGGCGTCTCAGTCTCACACATGTATAGGCAAAACTGTATCAGACCGGTGTAACGTTGGTAAATCTTCCATTGCACAGAATGATTTTGTAGCACGTGCAATAAATGACAGTCGAAAGATACAAACAGTGCTGCTATACATTTGCTTGGTATAACCGCATTTATAGTTTTCTACAAATGCAATCAATCAAATGGGCCTCCATCACTCAACCAACGCTAATGGTAACATTACCTAGGTCCTTATTGATATTACAAGATTAACGTACCTGCAGTAAAAACCAAGCATGTCCGATAAACATCCTCAGATTTATTTCGGCTTCAAGAAGAAATGGGAATTACACTTCATGTGAACATCGTCCTGTCCTTATTAGATGTTCGCTGCGGTAAATTACAGTCCTTGTAGGAAGTGTCCATTGTTTTTCCAACCCACTTTTAACTTCCAACAAAATTACATCTCACTGCAACGATGCGCCATCTAGTGGACAAACGACTACTTATCGCCAATACTGAAAATGCAGCCATGATGATGATGATGAATATTTATTTTGGCTTTCTTTTGATCCTACTGAATTTGTAATTATGTATCGGCCGTTCTAATACCGATAGTATGTGGGTGCCTGTGTGTGTGCATGTTTATATGTGTGCACCGCCATTTACAGGCCAATGAGTGTACAGTCACTAAATGTACACATAACCTAATTTTTTTAGACCCCCCCATGGATGAAATTCTACGAAACTTGGCATACCCCCAGAACCCCAGAGAATGCCAGGTCAATCATACACATAAAATTTGGTGCAGTTCTGAACATCTTAACTGAAGATAGGGGCGATTAAAGCAGAATAATATTGCATTTTCATTTTTTACCGGGGGGGGGGGAGGGGGGGGTGCAAATCACAAATGAGTGATTATGAGCCAGGTTGATGTGGGCCCTTGAGACCAACATACCATAAAAGATTCACAGAGAACTGTGTCTGCCCTACCCTCCTTTCGGGGGGTCCAGTCCAGCGGGGGGGCTACAGATCAAAACGAAAAATGACGGTTCCATGCTATCCATGTAGGGGTACATGCCCACCAAGTTTTGTGTACCCCGGTCTTTCAGTGTCCCGGGAATCCTTGTTGGTGTACGTCACTAAATGTACACATAAATTATTTTATTGTAAGGCCACCCATGAATGAAAGTACACAAAACTTGGCATGCATTCGGAGGGTGTCATAATGATCCTACACTTTTAATTTTGTGCAGTTTTGACCTTGTCAGCCAGAGATATTGTGATGAAAACACCTAATTTTTTGCTTTTTAATTTTTAACTAGGTGGCGCTATACATGAAATAAGTGGTAATGGGATGGGTTAACATGCCCCCTTAAGACCAACATACATAAAAAAGGTGGACCTCCTAGGCCCTACGGTTCTCGAGATATTCACAGAAAACTGTCTCCGGCCACCTACAGGCCAGTTGGTGTATAGTAACATAAATTAATTTATTGTGTGGCCCCCCATGAACGGAATTCCACAAAACTTGGCGTGCATACAGAGGGTGTCATAATGATCCTACACTTCCAATTTCGTGCAGTTTTGACTATGTTAGGTCACAGATACCTTCAATTACAACACCTAATTTTTACTTTTTTGTGTTTAACTAGGTGGCGCTATACATGAAATGAGTGGTTATGGAATGGGTTGACATGGCCCCTTGAGATCAACATACAAAAAAAAAAAGGTCCTCCTAAACCCTACGGTTTTCGAGATATTCACAGAAAACTGTGTCTGCCCTACCCTCCTTTCGGGGGGTCCAGTCCAGCGGGGGGGCTACAGATCAAAACGAAAAACGATGGTTCCATGCTATCCATGTGGGGTTACATGCCCATCAAGTTTCGTGTACCCCGGTCTTTCAGTGTCCCGGGAATCATTGACGGAAATTTGGGCATGCGAAAAAGAAAAAAAAAAAAAAAAAATCTGACTAAACCTATATGACCGCCGCTTCGCTGCGCGGCGGTCATAATAACACATTTTTTGCAGTAATCCAGCAGCTTTCAATTTTAAAACTGTAACATAACATAGCATGCGCCAGAATCATTATAATAGTAGAGTTCAACAACAATATATATTCATTCTTAATAAACAGTAACTAACAATTTTTCTATTGTTTTCAATTTTGGCAATTGTTTTTTTAAAACCAGACATTTAAAAATACATATTTTTGCAGTAATCCAGCAGCTCTCAAATTTGAAACTGTAACCTAACATAGTATGCGCCAGCATCATCAAACTCTTATTTATAAATGAATTATTTACCAACATCATAGAATACAAAAAACAAAAACAAAAAAACAATTAATGTAACCTGAGAGAGTGCATTGGGAGAATCTCAGAACAACTGTAAAACTCTGTAAAACTTGATAAGAGTGAGCTCACTCAAATCCTACACCTTCAACACCATCTGTATAGCTTTTAAGCTTGCAAACAGACCTTGAGATCGTGGACTTTGGAGGACATTTTTTTGTTTGCATCCTCTAGCTCTAGGAAGATCTTCTGAAAGACTTCAAACGTGTATTTCAGTTTATTAGAGTACCTCAGTTCCAAAGCATAGATAAGGCCCATCAGATAGGTGCAAGCATGTGCCATATCTGGGATACCAAAAAGGACTTCTGCTCCCTCGATGGCTATTCCAGCTTGCTTGGGGAGACCATCCCTGGCTTTGCTGACAACAAAGATGCCGAGGACAAATGTAGTAATAGCTTCTTGGATGGTTGCAGCATCGTCATCATTAAAAACCTGTGAAATACAATAAAACGTATTTATTGTATAGTAATGTGAAGGATACATAACTCTTTGTTCCCCTCTCCAAACAGAGGATCAGATGGTTATGTGGTACTTTTGAGTAGTATTGTAGCTTAACAAGGGTGTCTACAGGTATCACGGAGTTCAATTAAAAGCCATTTAAGGCCATTTTAAGTCAATTTGTTGGAGAAATCATCTTTGCTCATTTAATTAAGCAATGCAGCTTTATACAGTATAAAGAGTATCATATATTTGGTTCTGTTAACTACATAATTATACAAATGGTTATACATCAGTGTTATCAACAAACCCTAGGATATTCGTGTACATGTCACTAGATATCTGTGAGGATTTCCCATGTTTCACTGCAGCATTTTTAATAATTAAATACTAAAATATTATCAGTACCACAATGGAGAAAAGTCCTGAACTTTGTGTTTTTTTTTATTCTTGATTGTACTTTGTGTCCTTCATGCATAGTAATATTTTCTTTACCTGGTAGTCCTTCATTAACTCTCCAGTGTTTTCACCAAGGTAGAGTGTGAGTCCTCTGATCACAACTTCTCTTCGCAACTCAATTGTGTTGTCCTACAAAAATATGGAATGAGATTACTAATAATACGAGAAATATGAGATTAATATAAAATATGAGATTACAGACGTCAGAAAGCTACATACAACTAATTACTACCACACTGTTGTAAATACATGCCTCATTTAACATGTCAAGGGTCTCATCAAGTTTCTTCCCAACGGCTCCACCCTTCCTCCTGTACAGGCAACAGCTTGGGTGTGTGTTGGTCCAACTTGCCCAGGAATGTGGACTGCAATGGCTTCAGTGTGATCCTGCGGAATTCCTTTTCGATCTGAGAGACCAAGAGATGTAGACAAGACATGGAGATGTAGAAACACAATAAGACAGACACACATGGGCAAGAGAAACAGAACAAAGACATGGACAAATTAATCCAAAGCCTACACTGAAATCGACATTTAAGTGATTAGGGATGCTGCACCGGAAGTGTAAGAATACTGAATAATTTTTCCACAGGTAATCAGGTAAGAATAGCTTTCATTCTGGCAGCCTCATCGGGTAAATATATTGTTAATCTTCCCCCCACAGTTAATCAGATAAGTTTAGTTTTTATTCTCAGAGCTTCATGAGCTATGCATGGTCAAACAAGTAAATTATTCATTCAAAATAGCGAAATTCACTTTGAAACTTTGCCAACACCCTGTATTGGAGAAGACATGATCAAAATGTTCAACGTACCTGGGAACACTCAAACAAGGCAGGCCATCGAGCTTTGAAGGAAATCACAGGTGGTTGGAGGATTACATCGTTTCGACAAGTTTTTGCCATCTTCTCATTAATGAGTTTGTCATTGTCTCTCTTCTGGTACTCATAGAGAAGCTCCACTCGCTCCTTTTCAAGCGTTGCATCAGTCTCACCTTGAGGAGGCGGGAGGTAGTTCACCTCAGATTTCTTTGCCCTTTTCAAGCCTCTACCTGGAGTGCTGGAGTCTGCAGACGATTTTGTCTTTCGGGAGTTTACATTTAGCTCTGGTAGTCCAAGGTGTCTCACCTTTGCTCTGTAATTGCCTATCTTATACTTCAAGCTGTTGTGCCAACTATATAAACCATTGAAGGATACTGGGTCCCTCAAACATGGGTGCTTCAGAACCAGGGCCTCAGCAACCTGCTCCCTTTGTGCTTGTGAAGGATAGGCAGTGTAGACGAAGATGCTATCTGCTAGTTTGTCCAGAATGTTGGACTTTACAGCAGGATTCTTGAGTAGGGTTCCTTCCTTTCTGTAAGCTGCATTTGCAGAATGAGTTCAGTGTCAAAGGAGAAGGTGGGTATCTCAAACTGAGCTGGCCAGGACTCAAAACGAAGGGAGGAGGTGCTCTCTGGAGAAGACAGAATTATGGTGGATGCTGTGGAACAGGCATCTTCCAATGCTCTCTTCGAGTACTTGAGCATCCTCATATGTTAGTGTAATAACCTGTTCAGTAAGAACCACTTTGATAGTGTCTTTGTCATGTATGGCCTTAGTTTCAAGGAGAGTAAAAAACTGACCATCAAAATCTTCGTCCTGAAACTGAATAGCAAACTCTTGTTCAATAGAAAATGTCTCTTGCAAAATATTCTTCAATTCCCCCACAGTCTGAGGGATACCTGAGGGCAAGGAAAGCTTGCGAATTTCTTCTTGTAGTATGACTCGAAGCCTGACAGACATTCTGTAGTAGGAAAAAAAGACAAAAGGTCAAAAGTTATGTTGAATTTAGGCATGCAACAATGAAATTACATCTTATTACAAAGATTTTTGAAGTTTTGATAGTAATATTAAAACACATAAGAGGCAAGAGGCATTCTGTACTTACCGGTAAGTACATGTAATAATGATTTTAAGTAGACTTTCATTTAAAAGTTTACTTCCAGTTTACTCATTTTTTTGGTATTAATTTAATACATTTTAAATTTTCCTGGCTTATATGTTATATTATATTCCTACTTTTATCTTTTAACCTCTACACGGTAAACCCAAATAAGTTCAGTGTAAACTTTTGTAGTAACCAATTTAAAAAATGTAAGTACATGTAATAATGTAAGCTTATATACTGTACTACCTAATCTTGCAGGGGGATGTGATGCTTCAAGGTGACAAATCGCTTTTTCTCAAAAGTGTATGCTACAAGAGGGTAGGAGTCTGTTAATTCCTGTTGCTCGAGGACTGTCACTTGTCTTGTGGATTCCAAAAAGACCTAAGGTGCTCACTGTACCATGAATGTAGACAATTGACCGCAAATGCAAGCTGGCTTTTCACAATGAGGATTAGACTTAGTTCAACTAAATCTGGAAGCCCTCCGGTGGATCCATAGGGCAAGATCATTCCCACTGAGTATTTGGTGCCATAGCAAGTCACTGTATTAGCCACCTGAACACACGTCTCTCCTGGAAACTTTTTTTGCACTGCTTCCTGTAAGTTTTCCTTGAGGACATCCAAAGGCACTGTGGACAGATTTGAGACACTAAGGGCAGGTTTGAGTATGTCTGTGCCGTGCAGATGATAAGCCAGCATCAACTGATGCTTATGAGCAAGAGACAGTAAAATGTTGCGAAAACAGCTTGTATGTCGAACGACTCGCTTAAAAAAGCTATGTTTCGCTTCAAATCTCATCGTCCACAGAGCTACAAGGGGTCCAAATGCCTTAATCAGTTGAGGATAATGCTCCAGGAAATGGTGCTTTGGGCGAAGTTTTGCCTCTGGGAAAACTTGGAAGTATCTATGCCTGTGTTCTGATATCTTGGTGTCCAAGTATCTAATTGTGTCATCAGTGTGAATTGGAGAAACCACTAGCTCCACAATGTCTTTCAGATCCATTAGAAGATGCCATGCTGGTTCACTCTCTGGCACTTTGAAACCAATGATCAGAGGGAGCAAACGCAAGATGCTCCAATTTTCATGAGCGTTTCCACCTATGCTCTTCCGTTTGGCAAAATTCAGTGGTACAGGCTGTGGGCTGTCAGCTTTATCAGTCCACTTGTAGGGGAACTGTCTGAGTAAGTAATTGAGTTAAAGTGTTTTTTCTTGATCAGAACATCAAGGCACAAAGCCAACTCCAAAGGTACTATTCCCTCGAACAGGTCGTGTAACAGATCTGGTGGATACCCTGACAAAACATGAAAATATTTCAATTTAACCTTTTCACACCAAAGCAGTGAGTGAGACTTTCTGAAACTGCTTTCAGATGAAGTGAATGTTCCTGTTTTGTTCTGGCTTGGAAGGATCCAGTTCTTACTTCCTTTTCCTGAAACTCGGAGAGCCTTCCCAAACAAAACCTGCAGACATGGGATCCAGAAAAACTTTCCAAAAAGCCACAAATGGAATGGGCACCTAAATTATCAGCTATTACACTAACTACTGTGCCCTTGATTTTTTTTCTAAACACAGGGATAAAGAGTCCTTCCTCTTCCAACTGGACAAGATAATTTAACAGTGGCTGAAGTACTGCCTTATAACCATACTTCTTTACATCCACAGCCTTGCAAAGCACAGCTAAATAAATTGACTTTAGTGTAGCGCGAAACTGTGGTGGAACATTTGCCAATACCCAATACACTGCAGTAATCTTGTGTTTTTTTCGAGATGTTCCCAGGGGATTGCAAACCTCAAAATCGTCAATGTAGAGAAGAAGAGAAATGTTTATGCTTTCAGTGGAAAGAAGTGTGTTCCATCATGAAATGACTCATATCTACCCTCGTGAGAAGAGTATGAAGAATTGAAAGCTTTCTCCTGTATGTCTTTCAGGCTTAATATCTGTGACAATGACTGGAGAATGGGAACATACTGAAAGGTTTTACCTTCCTTCTTGTCCAGAATGTATTCAACTGGCTCAAGCACATTAAAAGTCTTTTTATAAAACTCCTTTCTTTTGTAAGATGTGGCAAGAAGACCATCAGCTCTTAAAGCTGTGCTAATTGGGTTTGACTCACTCAAATGTTTGACTAAATCGGAGACTACTAGGTCATCAAGTACGCAGTCATGTTTCCTTAAACATAAGTTTACAGTATTTCTTATGTCAGGACCTGACACCGAGGAGGATATAAACTGGAGCGCTGTTACTACTTCAGAAATGCACTTGCTTGGCACATTATTAATGCTTTCCAATTTTAACAAAAGGTGGCCTAAGTTCAGTTCAATTTCATCCCCTTTCAATTCTTCCGTTTCATACTCTCCTATGCAGTCATATGTTTCTGAACACTCGTATGCAGAACAATGCGCTTCAGCAATATCTGTGATATGTGTATTATGTACAATTTGTGGTCGAAAATCATTCAAAGAATGTACGGTGTGTATCCGGGATCTATGTGATGCAAAAGTTCCATACACATTTGTGTAGAAATCACACTCTTTAAAGACACAGTGCACAGTTTGATTTTTCCTAAGATGAACTCCAAGATGTTGGAAGTAATCCTTCTCAGTGGAGAAACAAGAACTGCAAAGTTCACAATTGAAAATTACTTCTGGTGTTGACTTATTAGTTGAATGTTTCCTTGACAAATGTGATTTGAAGGTGTTCCAGGTTTTGAAGGAGCAGGGGCAATCAGCGTATAAACAGGGAAGAAATTCACTGTGGTTGTGCCTTAACCTGTAGTGCCTCAAAAGTGCATTTGTTTCAGGCGCAACAAAGGTACAAATCTTGCAAATCCATCCCATGAAGAGTAAAAGCCAGATGCTAAATCCAAGTACGTCCAGACCCCAAAAGAGGAGCAAATTCAGTGGTCTCTCTGGAGGAGGTTAGGATGGGACACAGCTGCGAGATTCAGTGTGATGCTACGTTACAGTCGGACGCTTCGCTTCAGTGGAGCAACGCTTCTGTCTCCGTCTGCTTGTCCGTCCTTCTTCAAAAGTTTAACCAAAAAAGACCAATCAATTTCTGCTGTAATACCAAATGTAATCAAATCAAGGAAATATTCAAGTAAGTCAACACCAGAAGCCATTTGTTGCTATGGTGTAATTTGCCATTCTTTCTCCACTGAGGATTACTTTTAACATCTTTGAGTTCATTGAGTCTTTAGAGTGTATGAATTTTATAAAAAAAGTGTATAGAACCTTTGCATTACAAAAATCCCAACAACACACAGCACAATTTTGGGATTGACTTTTGTGCACAAATTGTACATAAGTGTATACACTCCCTGGCCACTTCATTAGGAACACCTGTGCAATCAAATGCAAACCAATACAACAGCTCTACTATACGTTCAACTTTTAGGAAGCTTATACATTTTCAGTTTGTGTTGACATTGTCAGAAAGGTGATAATTCTACTTTATGTTTATTATTGAGGTTGTACTGGGTGGCTGGGTGGTGCTAGTTTACTGGAGTGCAATATATTGAAAAGAGTCGAGATTTTGTCCCACTCATATTTTAAAGCAACACCAAAGCACTTTTCCTCTGTGTACGCACGCTATTTGTTTATCCAGCACCGGCTTGGGAAATAACGATGTCCACAGACAAGGTAGAGTATGTTGCATGATTTTATGAAAGTATGATGTACTGCGACATCAGAAGCAAGTCAAATTTGTAGTTTCTTATGTCACATTCCACAACTACAGATCCACTACCCAATCTGGCAAACTGCAGTTATAGCCAATAGAGGGTCGCAAAGCGAATGCAAAAGTGCCGTTCACCCTGTTAGGAGTTGATGAACCACTGAAATGGAAAACATTATTTGTAAAACTGGAAACATTATTTTAAGGTACAAAAAACTCTTTGGTGTTGCTTTAATCGATTGGACAAAAGTAGAAGGAACTCTGCTCAATATAACGCACTCCAGTACACTACCATTATGAACTCAATAATAAACATAAAGTAGAATTATCACCTTTCAGACAATGTCAACAAAAAACTAAAATGTTTAAGTTTTGTAAAAATAGACTTTATGGCAAAACCGTTGTATTGGATTGCATTAGATTGCACAGCTGTTCCTAGTAAAGTGGGCAGTGAGTATAGATCAGTCAAATATTACAGATTATATTACTGAAGCGTAATTATCCTGAGGCATACACATGCTAAAGAGTATACGACTGTTTAGTAAAGTATGAAACTCAACAATTGAAAGAAAAGACTGAGGTCACCTTCAGTACTAGGTCACCTTCAGTAACTTAATCAGGCAAGGATGGCTTTTATTCTGACAGCTGCCTCAGGTAAATATACTGATAATTTCCCCCCACAGTTAATCAGGTAAGTTTAAATTTAGGCTTTATTCTCGAAATTTCATGAGCTAAGCATTGTGTTCATTAGCTTGCAACGTTTTTTCTTGGCAGTTTAATTTTGGCATGTGCCTGGCTGAACTTGGAAATGAACAAGTGCCCCCAAATAATTTTGAAAACAGAAGATGTGCGACTTTCAAAATCGCGATAGTAAACGAATAGAGCATTTTTAGTAGTGATCGACCGATATTTGCGGGGTTTTTTTTGTTGCGTTTGCCAATAGTTTTTTTTCCAGCATTATTTACAGACAGGCGACTACAGGCAGCTCTGTGTTGCTGGAGACGCTGCAGTTCACGTTTCGACTATCCCTCCCCCACTAACAGAGCTCTTCAAGCCAACAGCATGTTTTAAACTTTCAAAGCATCTTTTAACTGTTTGACTTACCTGAAATATTGCCATACACTTTAAAGTGTAAACATGTTCTATATGTGCTTGTAACTATAGCTAAGCAAGTTTGTGGGTCCAAATGGAAACCGTGAATGCCTCGTCTATAAAACTGCTTGCCATTGTATTTAGGGAGCTGCAAAAAGCTAAGTTGTAGGCTGTTACCAACACTGGTCAAAGGATTAATGTCGATGTCGTTCCGTTGTATTTGTGGTAATTTTATTCAGCGACCACCTGGCTGAGGTTTGGACGCGTGTGGTGTGTCTCCCTCTCTCCCTACTTGGAGTCTCGTTTTTCCTACTGTTAAGAAATCCTTTTCTACTTGAACTGCTCTATTTCTTATCCTGGACTGCCACCTACTGGATAGAAAAGGCAACAACCTAGTAATTATGTGAATAAAAATCTACATGTTTGAATGGCCAAATGGGAGGGAGGGGGGGTATACTACACATTACATTGGTGTTAGGGTAGCCTACTGCACATGCCATGACAGTGAGTGGAAATGTTTTTTTTTTTTTTTATTGAAACTTGTAACATTTGACTCCAAATATCGGCTCAAGAAAATCGGCACAGGCTTCTACAATGGAATGGAATTGTACACAGTTCCTGCCTCCTAAAAAGGAGTGGTCAGAATGCGCTGACGCTACCTCGTTGATGAAAACGTCAAAGATTTTTCATTTTCGCGCCTCTCTCTTGCTGTGACCAACTGGAGCTGGCCTGGGTGACTGAATCTGACTGAATTTGGTACATCGTCGTGGCAAGATGCGGTCTGATTTCCAGGTAAGTGGCAGTTTGAAATGTGGCAAGGTATTTGTGATTAGTCTGTGTCTGTGTCTGTGTAACGAGTTATCTATGTAGTAAAATGTCTGCGTAGTTTAGGTAATAACATCATTATTATCTCGTGTCGCCGTCATGAATGTTAGCTCATTGAGGAGTAACGTTAGTTGACGTTAGCTAACCATCTGATACCTATAGCAGAGCTAGCTGAGGCACTAGCTACCAGATTAATTTGGTAGTTAGGCTACAAAGATAATTTACGAACCTGATATTTGCTCTACCTAAATCGGCATCACTATAGCTTGTGGATCAGATCTACTGCAAGCGACATTGATTTAGAAAATTTTGAAATGTGTTTAGCTGCTAGTAAAAAATGAGTATCGTATGTACACAGTTGTTGGTGCACTGAATTTTATTATCAGCCTAGCGTAGTGAAACATTTAGTTTTACGCCATATTCTCTGTCTGTCCTCGATGACGCGACGATTTTCTCTACTGATCTCTGCCCCAATCCTGCACATTACATATGTTTGTATTAAGTTTGTCTCTGATGGCAAATGTGTAGTCAGGGTGGCGCTCAACGATTGTGTTGAATAACGTTACATCAGTTCTGAGTAGTTTTTCTCGGATGGTCTTGCACAGACCCTTATCAAGCAGCACTAAAATGAACGTCATGTTTGCTAATTCTCTCCCCAGTTGTTGGACGAGCAGAAGGACGCTATGGATGGTGAGGATGAACCCGCGATGACAGGGAGGAATGAACTTGAACCTGTGTTATTCAGAGGATAAGTCAATGCTATGTACATAGACTGTGTTCTGTAACTGTCCGCTCTTGTGGCCATTCAAATGTATAGGGTAATTCCACGCAAAACTGTAACATCCATAACACCAACACAATGCCATGGTATTTAGTTGGCATTATGGATGTGACAGTTTTGCGTGGAATTGCCCTATACAAGTTACAGACTTTCAAAGTTAAACATATCAAATATAATTTCATATAGGCTACTAACAATCAGACCTGAAGACTTCATGAAACACTACCAAAATAAAGTTGAAACTAATTCTACAAAAGGCACTCCAAGGAAAAGCCTTTTTGGCTGCATTGGCCAACATGTTTCGACCAACAGCCTGTCACTATGAAACTCTGTAACTAGATTTAAACTTCCCTCTGTATGGAAAAAAAGATCTATTATTCAACATTAGTTAACACACTGAGAATGATTGCTGCACTATATGTATTGTTCTCTAGCAACCTGAAGGTCCAAGACTCAATCCACTGAAGGCTCTCCGTAAGATGGTGGATCTGATGTCTGCTTTGTGGTCCTATAGGACGACGCCATGGATTGGGGTCAGAGATGCGCCTGAGAAGTAAGTGTTTGTGTTTGTAATCAAGTGCTGTAATCACAATTTGACTGATGCTAAAACTGGAGTAGGGTATTTGAATGGACATTTATACCGTGAATTTAAGACATCAAAAAGCCTGTTCATGGCCTCAAAGAAGTCAGTCGTAGTATTTGCCTCACTTGGCAGCCTCTCCAGCTGTATCATAGTCTTCAGTCCTATTGTGTTATCACAGCATTTATAGTAGGAAGGATCATATTAAGCAAAGCAATGTGCAGGTGTAGTAACTTAATTTCAAGAACATAAGAACATAATTGTAATTCATGATGTTTTTTTATTTTACTTTGTGTGGTGTTGTCTCTGTTTTAGGTGCTGTAAATGCTGGCCATATGACTTCAACCTTCATCCAACCAAACGAAGAGATCCTGCTTTCCTACACTCCATTCAGGATGTTAGTTAATTCAAAGACAATAACAGTATTTAGTTTTGTAAATGCTTAACTACCACTCAATGCAGGACACATCTACTGGCAGTTGATGGAGGGGGTTTAGGGCAGTTGTGCTATTCTTTTCCTTGTGGGTAGACTGCAGAATGTGGCTATGTATGCAGGTGTTAAATTGTGGGATTTGTTGAAAATGTGAATTTCAAATAAAACCCTACCATTCAAAGTTAGCCTCACACACTCCATACCCTCCTTTCCTCAGGTTTACTTGTTTGGATCGGATGGACAAGTCGGCACTCCTTATATTAACAAGCCACCTCTTTCTTCTACTAGTTCAATAATATGGTATCTGAAAGAGAAATGCCAGTGTTCATCATATTATTAGCCTTACAGTATGTCAATGAAAAAATAAGTGATGTTGGCCTATTGTATTTCCATTGTAATTTGCGTGGGTAGTAGGCCTAAAGATATGGCCGTGTGGCGGCGCTGTGGGATACATCGATTGGCGCTTTATCAAACATCAGCGGTAAGGCTAATTGAGAAAGCAGACATCTGGTTAGGTGTGCTAGTTAGCAACTTGTTAACCAGGGGCACGTTTCCCATAACCATAGTTGCTAACTAAGTTAGCTACTTTGTTGGTTGCAATGCAAACTATGGTTTTGGGAAACGCACCCCTGGCTGTCCAGATTATTATGTGATATGACCTACTTGTTAAACAATAATATGCAATACTATAGTACAGTGGTTCTCAAATGGGGGTACGTGAGATTTTAAAATATACAAATAATTAGCAATAAATGTAGTCATGGATTATTAAAATTTAAAATGTTCCAAATGTTTGAATTTTGTATGTGTTTATTAGTTCCAAAGTTTAATAAATTAGACACTGGATTAGAAGTTTAATAAATTAGGCACAGTGCTCTGTTTTAAATCCTTTTTTTCTCAACTAAAAATGCTTTGCGCTGGTTAGGGGGAAGGCTACTTGGCTGAAAAAATATTTCACAGGGGGTACATCACTGAAAAAAGGTTGAGAAACCACTGCCCTAGTTTATGTGTATGGCCGTCTGCTATACAGCCTATTTGAACGCAATCCAGACATCAAAAACGATGCTGATCAGTCAATATGACGGTATGTACATGTCTACGTCCTTAGGGAAAGAGAAGACAGAAAGGTGTCTGTTTATGCACCCAAAGTTTAGGCATTTTCGCGATTGAGTGATCAACATCGAAGTGGTAAGCAACGGTAACTTATTCCAGAGAACCTTCGGCTACTTAGTAGATCGCGTGCCAGTGGGTTACAGAAACAGACAGACAAGTGGCAAACAAAGTCGTTTTTCTCCTTAACTGTTCATCTGAAAAACGCCATGTCGGTGTCAGAATGTAAGGAACACATGTGAATTACAGAAAATGCATTAAAATGTCCAATCTCGAGCTGTATAATTAAGGGCTGGGGCATAATCCGAGAAAAAAATGATTTCTTCCATAGGGCCACAGTGTAAAGAATCTCTCGCTAGTCTCCTAAAAAGGCGTGGCGCTAGTGAACCATACGTCATAGGGGAACAGGAAGAACCCTTCTGTGAATCGTCTCGCTTTATCAACCGTCTCTGGCATAACTCAAGCTAAAATGCAACCTAGGGTCTTTTTGTGAATGTACCTGAGTCAAACTTTCGTTTGAAAGCATAATTAAGTCAGAAGCGCCACCATTAAGCTTGACTGTATTGTCGTTTCTGGGTCAAATGCCATTTTGAATGGGAGTCGTAGGGGCAGAACTATTTTGAAAATGCCATTTGACCCGAAAACGATACGGTTGTATTGGAAACAAAGGAATCTAAGGTAATCAAATGCAGAAAACAGGGTGGTTGCACTCATATCGGTGCCAAGGTGCACAACGCTTTAAGGAAAGACTACCTGGCCAGGTCTACCCATACCAGGATGGCAAACAGATGGTGTCAATACCTATTTGACCCATAAAAAGTAAATGTCAAATAGGTACAGATAATCTGTATTAATCTCATCATTGCCAATGGATTTCTGTGTAAAATATTGTTTATCTTGTAAAATGTTTTCCATCTTCTTTCTGTTCACAGACAACAGAGACAAATTCTCTAATACCAAGGTCAATGCATTTGACTGCTGTCCAGCCCCGGGTTGCCACCGAAAACTTTATGCATCTTGGACTGGAAGATGGTGTGCTAGTAAGGAAGCTAGCTACCACAGCTTTTGCCACCACATCTCAGTGTTGGGAGGGAAGTTCACTCACTGCACAACTCTACCAGCTGTACCTTTCCTCCTCAGCCATGATCCGTAACCACCATGGTTTTCTTTCTTGGCCAGAAGACTTTGCAAACAAATAAGCAATAAATGATCATGCATTACACATTTAGCCATGTTAGACTGTTAAGTTGTTGGCTGTAGGCTGGGTGTCCAGTAAACAATTTCAAGCTTAGAGGGCAAATTCTCTCACCTAGGAGGGTAAACAACTTTTGTTTTTCATGAAATCTGCATTTTGAATTGATGGTCTACCAATGAGGCTGTAGAGTATCGCGACACAATAGTGGCAAAAAGCACTTGCGCGATGAAACATGCATTCGGGTGTATTATATTATATATTATTTCACACACGTAGATATTAAATGTGTGCGCGCAAATTCTCTCTGCGCGTGCGCACTCAGAGGAAACTGCTCCCCAAGCATGGAAGAAAATGCTGCGAGCGAGGAGGAATCTGACCAGCGCTCCAAACAGCCACTCGAAAAATCTATGCATGTGAAATAATATAATACGGCCAAATGCATGTTTTATCGCGTTACCACATCCAACTTGAAAAGATATGCATAAGAGATCCATAACTTTCAGAAAAATGTTTTACTTTTGTTATGGATGAATATTATGTTTTGTTTTCATTCATGTCAATAAAATGTTTTTCTCATAATCAAAGTGTAATTTGTCATGTAACAGAATAGGTAGGAGAGTACTAATAGTACAATTTTAAAGCACACTAATATTATACTTAAATTGCATGCCTTTATAATGCTTAAAGTATCTTAAGACTATACTTTTATTAACATAACTGCAAACTTTCAAGGCACTTATTGTAGTCAGGAAGTACATTTGAAGTTAATTTAAAATATTACAGAAGCATGCCAAATGAATAGAAATGAGGATGATAAGAGTATTCAAAATACACTACTACACTATTATTAGTTATATTGTAATGCCTTTTAAGTACATTTCCAATACACTTGGGATGTTACAAAATTGTACTGCGACTGTTTCGAATGCTCATAAAATATATTTTTGTATAATGTACTTAAGAACACTTAAAGTTTGAAAAAAGTTGTTTCATTTTAGCACACTAATTACACTCAAAGTATAGTCAAGTTGGTATTAAGTTGCACTTAATACATAATTCAATACACTTAATTACACTTGGATTTTACGAAAAAAGTACAAACGGTACTTAGTACACTTTCAAAAAGTATACTTTTAATAGTTTTTTTTTTACCTGGGTAAACACACACCTGTACTGTATGTGGTCATAAACACACAACCTAAACACATTGCTTGCTGCAGCACCTGTGACCTGTTAACCAGGAGAGAAATAAAGTTATTATCAGCATGATGAAATGAAGTGTCTTATTTTCTTATATTAAGAGTTTTATTTTCAGAATTAGAGTTTACATGGATCATGTGGCAGGAGTATCACAGAGAAGTGTTCCAGAGAATTCAAACTGTCTGTCTGTGTGTGTGTGTGTGTGTTTATATGTTCTGTCTGTTTCTCTCTCTCTCTCTCCTCCTCCTCCTCATCTTCCTCCTCCTCTACCCTTTCTTCCTCTTCCTCATCATCTTCCTCCTCATCACCTTCTTCCTCTTCCTCCTCCTCATCATCTTCATCCTCATCACCTTCTTCCTCTTCCTCCTCCTCCTCATCATCTTCCTCCTCCTCCTCATCTTCCGTCTCCTCCTCCTCATCATCTTCCTCCTTATCATCATCTTCCTCCTCATCATCATCTTCCTCCTCCTCCTCCTCCTCATCTTCCTCCTCCTCATCATCCTCCTCCTCCTCATCATCTTCCTCATCATCATCCTCCTCCTCCTCATCTTCCTCCTCCTCCTCCTCCTCATCTTCGGGCCAATCTCAATTCTCTATTTTACTCCTTCCCCCTTCCCCTTAGTTTTGCGCGTGCACGTGAGACGAAGGGCTATCTCAATTCTCATTTCGATCGAGGGGTAGGGATATGGGCAAGGGGTAGATACCCCTTAAAACCAAGTAAGATCGGTGAAACCGAGGGGTAAGAGAAATACCCAACATACAACGCTCACACCGGAAAAATAAGCACACCAAGAGATTCATTGACATGAAATGTTGGCATTAATAAGGATTATAAAATTAAAATGGTAATTGTTTTGTTGAATTCAATCTTGTGACCATATATTGAAGGTCCTGTTCTTCACGAGGAAGTTTTCAAAAATCGCCTGTTTTGTGAATGTTAACAGCACATCATTATTCGCATTTTACATATTTCCATGTCTACCCCGCAAATTGGCAGCATACCATGTCAGAAATGTAAAGTCCAACAGCAGCTAAATTCGCTGAACTTTTTTACCGCTCGTCTGATATGAATGCTGCATAGGCCTACTGCTGCCGACTCCTCGCATAGGCTATTACAGGTAGCGATTGCTTCTGATGTCAAGTAACGACCATTTGGATATTATTGTAAAATATCGAATGAGTTGTGGGATGTTTACATAGCAAACTGCATGTTTATTTTGTCCCCCATCCCTGTTTCATTCACCCGGACCAGAAGGTAGGCTGCGAACGAACATAGGCACGTTCTGCTGTTGTTGAAATAATTCCTGAACGGTTTTATTCCGAGCTGAAAATGCAATGATAGCCTATTTGACAGAAGACAGGTTGCTAGTGACAAAATATTAGCTTTCAGTGTGGTAGCCTACGATCTCTGTAAATTATGTTAATTCAAGTGTTTAAATCATCCCGCTCTCCCTTATGGTTGGCTAGTGGTATCTCATTTCCAAGGGGAATATTTTTCACCCCTATGTCTTGCCACTCGGTTTCGAGGGACAAGGGCTAGGGGTAAGATGAAGGGATAGGGGAAGGGGAAGGGGTAAAACAGAGAATTGAGATTGGCCCTTCCTCCTCCTCCTCATCACCTTCCTCCTCATCATCATCATCTACCTCCTCCTCATCATCATCTTCCTCCTCCTCATCACCTTCCTCATCTTCCTCCTCCTCATCATTTTCCTCCTCCTCCTCCTCTTCCCTTTCTTCCTCCTCCTCCTCTTCTTCTTCCATACATACATACAGAAATATTCTGACGACACAGCTATTGTGCTAGGAGTGGTCAGGAGCAGGAGTCCAGGGAGATGCTGGAGAGTTTTAGGGACCGGTGCAGTAAGTGCTGTCTTCACCTCAACACTGCTAAAACCAGGGAGATGGTGGTGGAGTTCAGGAGGAACAGGGCACCCCATCTACCAGTCCACTTGGATGATAAGTTGGACTGGGCCTCTGATACAGATGCCCTCTATAGGAAGGGGCAGAACCGACTGCTCTTTCAAACGCTGAGGTCTTTTGATGTGCGTGGGGAGATGCTCACCATGTTTTAGAACATTGTGGTGGCCAGTGTTCCTTTTTATGCAGGGGAGGGGGGCGGGGCAGCTTGACCACCAACTGTTGTCATGTAGATGACATTGCTGCTTTTCACCACTGGGTGTCAGTATTGAGTTACCTACTCTGCCTCCTGTCATGTAGATGACAACACTGCTTTTCACCACTGGGTGTCAGTATTGAGTTACCTACTCTGCCTCCTGTCATGTAGATGACATTGCTGCTTTTCACCACTGGGTGTCAGTATTGAGTTACCTACTCTGCCTCCTGTCATGTAGATGACATTGCTGCTTTTCACCACTGGGTGTCAGTATTGAGTTACCTACTCTGCCTCCTGTCATGTAGATGACAACACTGCTTTTCACCACTGGGTGTCAGTATTGAGTTACCTACTCTGCCTCCTGTCATTTAGATGACATTGCTGCTTTTCACCACTGGGAGTCAGTATTCAAAGTCAGCTTTATTGTCAATTTCTTCACATGTTCCAGACATACAAAGAGATCGAAATTACGTTTCTCACTATCCCACGGTGAAGACAAGACATATTTTACCAATTTAAGTCCACAGACAAACATAACATTCAAGTAAACAAAAAAGTAAGTAAATAAGAGGGCACATATAATAATGAAAAAAATAAGAGCAGCAAAATTTGGTTGAAATTGTGCATAGACAGTCAATAAAATACTAGTGCAAAGTCAGGCCAATAAAAGGCTTGTGTAGTTCTGTTTGACCTAAGTAAGAAAGAAAGTGACATAGTGGTGCAAGTTATGTAAGAGCAGCAGATGTGTTGTGTTTTCAGGACAACAACAAGTTGTAAAGTGTACAAGTGTGCAAGTGTGCAAGTGGAGTAGTGCACGCGGCCATTGTGGGTCCAATGTCCAGGATGTTATGTAGCTGAGGGTGGAGGGGGGAGAGGAGGGAGAGAGTTCAGCATCCTTACAGCTTGGTGTATGAAGCTGTTGGTGAGTCTGGTAGTGCGGGAGCGCAGGCTTCTGTACCTCTTCCCAGAGGGCAGTAGATCGAACAGATTGTGAGCGGGGTGACTTGCATCACTCACAATTTTGGTCGCCTTGCGGGTGAGGTGGGTGGTGTAAATGTCCTTCAGGGAGGGGAGTGAAGCACCAATAATCCTTCCAGCTGTGTTCACTATGCGCTGCAGGGCTTTCCTGTTGTATTCAGTGCAGCTTCCGCCCCACACAGCGATACAGCTGGAGAGGATGCTCTCAATGGTGCCTCGGTAGAATGTGGTCATGATGGCTGGTGGAGCACTTGCTCGCCTGAGTTTCCGCAGGAAGTACAGGCGGCGCTGAGCTCTCTTCGCCAGTGATGCAGTGTTGGTGGTCCAGGAGAGGTCTTCGCTGATGTGCACCCCCAGGAATTTGGTGCTGCTCGCTCTCTCCACCACAGCACCGTCGATGGTCAGTGGCAGGTGTTGGGTGTGACCTCTCCGGAAGTCAACAACAATCTCTTTGGTCTTGCTGACGTTCAGCAGGAGGTTGTTGTCCCTGCACCACGTGGTCAGATGGTCGACCTCCAACCTGTATTGGGTCTCGTCGCCCTTGGTGATGAGACCCACCAGAGTTGTGTCGTCAGCAAATTTCACTATGTGATTGTTGCTGTAGGTTGCAGTGCAGTCATGCGTCAGCAGGGTGAAGAGCAGCGGACTGAGCACGCAGCCTTGGGGGGCCCCTGTGCTCAGTGTGATGCTGCTTGAGGTATTGTTGCCAACACGTACTACTTGAGGCCTCTGACAGAGGAAGTCCAGTAGCCAGTTGCAGAGGTAGGTGCTGAGTCCCAGTTTGTCAAGTTTGCTGATGAGTTGTTGTGGTATTATGGTGTTGAATGCAGAACTGAAGTCTATAAACAGCAATCTCACATATGAGTCTCTTTTTTCCAGGTGGGTGAGGGCTGGGTGGAGGGCAGAGCAGATTGCATCCTCTGTAGACCGCTTGGCTCGGTATGCAAACTGGAAGGGGTCCAGGGTGGGGGGGAGAATGGATTTGATATGTGACATGACAAGCCGCTCAAAGCACTTCATGATGATGGGTGTCAGTGCCACAGGGCGGTAGTCATTGAAGCAGGATGGAGCAGTTTTCTTCGGCACAGGTATGATGGTGGCAGCTTTGAAACATGATGGGACGATGGCTTGCTTCAGGGAAGTGTTAAAGATGTCTGTGAAGACATCCTTAAGCTCCCCTGCGCAGTCCTTCAGCGCACGACCTGGAATGTTGTCTGGACCTGTTGCCTTACGGGTGTTGATAGCAGCAAGTGTCCTCTTCACGCTGTCGGCAGAGAGGCACAGGGGATGCTCATGTAGAGGGGGATGGGTCTTCTGTGGGCAGGTGCTGTTTTGTGCTTCAAAGCGAGCAAAGAAGCAGTTCAGGTTGTTGAGCAGAGGGATGTTGCTCTCACAGCTCTGTGGCGCGGGCTTGTAGTCCGTGAGGGCCTGAATGCCCTGCCATAGGCTTTGTGCGTTCCTGCTGTCTTTGAAGTGGGTGGTTATCTTGTGAGTGTATTCCTTTTTTGCTTCCTTGATGCCACGGGACAGGTTGGCTCTCGCTGTTCTCATGCCAGCTTCATCCCCAGCTCTGTAGGCTTTGTCTCTGGCCCTCAGCAGCCTGAGGACATCCCCTGTCAGCCATGGCTTCCAGTTAGCCCGAGTGATGATGTCTTTTGTGTGGGTCACATCATCAATGCACTTGGTGATGTAAGAGGTTACAGTGTCTGTATACTCCTCTATGTCTGTCCGGTTGTTGTAAGTGGCTGCCTGCTTAAACATTTCCCAGTCTGTTGTGTCAAAGCAGTCTTGAAGAGCATCGGAGGCTCCCTCAGGCCACACTTTTACCTGCTTACGAACCGGTTTGTTTGCTTTTACCCTTTGTCTGTATGCGGGCATTAGCATAACAGTTATATGGTCTGAAAGTCCAATGTGGGGGAGGGGGGTAGCTTTGTATGCTCCTTTGTGTGTAGTGTAGACCAGGTCCAGGATGTTATCTCCCCTTGTTGGAAAATCAACATGCTGGTGTAGCTTTGGAAGTACAGTTTTAAGATCAGCATGGTTAAAATCTCCAGTGAAGATGGTGAAACCGTCTGGGTGTGCCGTCTGTTGTTCACTGACAGCCTGGTACAGTTCACTGAGAGCCGCGTTCTTATCGCTGTTGTTGTTGGTAGGCGGGATGTATACTGCGACTAGCAGAATCGCAGTAATTTCCCTTGGCAGGTAAAAAGGACGGCACTTTATGATCATAAACTCTGCCAGTGGTGAGCAGTGTTTGCATACTACTACAGTGTCCCGACACCATTCGTCACGGATGTAAACACAGATTCCTCCTCCTCGTGATTTACCTCCCTTTACAATGGCCCTGTCTGCTCGATAGCATGCTAGCTGCTCCAGTTGTACAGCAGAGTCCGGAATGTTGTCATTTAACCAAGTCTCAGTGAAGACGAGCACACAGCAGTTACTTACTGTCCGGTTCGTTGATCTCAGCAGTCGTATGTGATCCATTTTGTTGTCCAGTGATCGTACATTTGCCAGGAGAATGGATGGTATGGCTGGGCGAGTTGGGCTGGCCGCTAGCCTGGCCCGGACGCCTCCGCGCTTGCCCCTCTTCTGCTTCCTCGCACACCGCTTCCGACGCTTTCTTTCCGGGGGAGGAGTAGCAGGCGAGTCCGGTGTTGTTGCAGGCCGGAGTAGTCCGAGTTCCTTTAGCGTCTCTGTTGCAAAGTCCAGAACGCTGCAAAACTTGCTTTTGCAGATGTCGATTAAAAACTGCCTGCTGTACTTGTAGTACGACGTAGTAAGACGAGACGAACACGTAAAACTTTCGGACAAACACTTTTTAAACGAACAAAACACCGTACGGTTAGGACAGAGAGAGGTCGCTGCGTGTGTACGCGCCGCCATCTTGGATCCGTATTGAGTATTGAGTTACCTACTCTGCCTCCTGTCATTTAGATCAGGGGTCCCCAACCTTTTATGTACCATGGACCGGTTTGTTTCCTATTTTTTTTTCACGGACCGGCGGGGATTCCATGTTCCATATGTGTTGTGCATGCATTACTTGAAAAGAACTAGATCCAGTTATGTATGAACAGTGAAGGTAACGATCTCTTAAACATGTGAAAAACGTAAACTTGAAAAAGTGAAAATTGAACAATATGAACTATGAATATTGAACAACTTGAAGCTACATCTGTAAGTGTGAACATGCTTAACAAAATATGGGAACAAAACATAACGTGCATTACGAATATAATCAGTGGGAGCCCTGTGCTTGTTTCCCTGCAACAAGAAGGTTCCATCTGGGGGTGATGGAAGACAGTGACACCCTCAGTGTGTTTGAAATGTCCAGTCGATTGCGCAATTTGGTCTTAGTTGCAGTCATTGCAGAACACCCGGCCTCGCATAGATACGTGGTGGGAAATGGTAGCAACGTTTTCAGCGCTTTTACGGCTATCTCGGGATATTCTGCTTTGGTTTTGATCCAGGGCTTTGAACCGGTTCAAGGAACGAAAACGAAAACCGGGAACTTTTTGTATTTTACAGGGAACAGAAACGAAACCGGAAACGTTATTATTTTTTATGTTCTGGAACAGGAACACTTATTTAAAAATAATGGTTTCGTTCCTCAAAGTTTTCGTTGCCTAACTACCTAAAAAAAAAAAAGTAATTATTTTCCTGCGCACGTTACCATGACGGCTGAGGTTCACTTCCTGTGTGACATCACATCAGACATTCGCTGACTGAATGGAGAGAGAGCGGTGGATTACAAAGTCTCCACTCCACATCTTAAATAAGAGGTAAATTACGATCCATCGTTAATTAAAACGCTCATTCCAAACACAATATCAATAGCTATATTTGTCAACTCCACGTTAATGATGGACTAGCGAACATTAGGCCTACTGGATGGCCTTTCCCCTGACAGTTGCAATTTGTTGTTGCCCTGAGTGGCATAACCACGTGTCTTAATAATGTTGTTACGTTTGTGTGGAAATTTTCTCTTTTAACAATAAACTACACATTTGGATATTAATGTTTTGATCCAAAAACCCGCCAGAGAGGTTTCCTTATACACACCCTTAAGACCACGTTATTTGCAATTTCGATCAACTGCTCTTCCTCCTGCGCTGTCAAGTTAGGACTATTCGGGATATTGACAAATGGGTTGCGGACCCACTCATTGGTTTGCCGTGGATCTTTGGAGGATGGGAAGTAACGCTCAAACTAATTTGAAAGCGCAACAAGGTGATCGCGCACCAGCTGCGAGAGAAAGGGCCCTGCCTCAGTCTCTCCCAAAACCCCCACTACTGTTTGGAACATATTAAATACACCCCGGTCCACTCGTCCCCACAAATCAAGCTTGGCTTTAAATGCAGCGACTTTCTGCCAGTTTAAAGACAGTCGTCATTCTCCCTTGAAGTGACAGGTTTAGGTCATTAAGCAACCCGAATATGTCATACAGGTAAGCGAGTTTTGACACCCAGTCCTCATCACTAAAATATGCAGCTAACGGTGACTTTTTTTCTGTAAGAAATCTCTGCAGCGGCTCTCGAACACTCTGGCCAGTGACCTACTAAAGATGCTTGTTTTTTGTTGCTCATTATAGCAGTTTAGCTAACTTCGTGTGACACTACCGTTTGCCAAGAACTGATCAAGTGAAGTGAGCTGACCTGAGGCTGCGCAGCGCTGAAGGCAATACTGTATGTAAAAGTGTTGAAGGCGGGACAGACAGACGTAAGAAAATAGACCTTGCAAAATGCAAACATGCGTGCAATCAAACTGCATATAGGCCTATGCCATGTAAAAACGTGACATTATTGCGAATGAAATTTAATTTAGTTTGCATGCATTTTTTTTAAAACTCATGTCGTAGGCTACGGCCCGGTTAGGAATGTCCCGCGGCCCGGTAGTGTCAGAATTTAGTTTCTATTACAGGCAGTCAGTCTCTTTGATTTAATAATTCACATACATACACACTATGTATTTCAAAGGGTCCATGAAATGGGTCATATAGAAAAAATTAACTGCAAGTGTCAAAATTGCAGTATCAGAACTGTAGTTTTAGAGGAATTATTTACTGTTCAGGAAATGCAGTATTTTGGACACAAAAAATGTATTGCACTACATGTAGGCTACTGCACTTGACAGCACAAATGCAATATTTTTGTCACACAAATACATTATTGTAAACTTTACAAAAATGCAGTAAAACTAACCCATAACTGCAGTTATTGTACTCAGTTCTGTTTTTTTTTCTCTACACTTAACTTATTCATTTATCATGTAACAGACGGTACTATTCTGTACTGACCTTAGGCAGATGGGTCAGGCCCTTGAGTCGTGAATCTGCTCGAGGTTTCTTCATCTCCAATTTTAGTTTCTGCAGTTATTGTACTCAGTTCTGTTGTTTTCATGACAATAGAGACAAAACAGCAAAGAAAAACCAATAAACAAAGTCTCTCATGAAATCTTTTGAATTTTGTTTTATTGTTTGGTGTATGATTGGTTTGTTATTCGTGCTAAATCCTACTCAGGTAGTGGTTAGCT
Source organism: Alosa sapidissima (assembly GCF_018492685.1). NCBI lineage: Eukaryota > Metazoa > Chordata > Actinopteri > Clupeiformes > Clupeidae > Alosa > Alosa sapidissima. Next base: position 37,425,780 of record NC_055965.1, read on the forward strand.
TAACACACCGATAGGAGATGTTTATTATGGCTGTATAAGCAGGCCAGTAAAACAGTCAATCTAACAGTAATGAAGTAGCCTAGCAAGACACTGGAACTGGACAAGCACAGTAATGTAAGACACAGACCAGTAAGACACAGACCAGTAGAACTGACAAGCTAGCAGTAATGACACAGACCAGTAGAACTGGACAAGCTAGAACTGACAAGCTAGCAGCAGAGAATGTCTAATAAGGGGAGAACCGCCACTCTCGGGAAACTTCCGGTTTCTGAACTGGTTGCAGTTCCTTTTCTGGTTCCACATGAGGGGCGCTCACAAGTAAGTGCAGAATGAATGGAGGTCTATGGAGCTGTACCCCTCAAATCCACTTTTCACGGGATATAATTTTTTGCCCAGAAATTCGAATGTTGCAGTTGAACAGGGCATAGAAAATACAAACCGCTGAGTATTATATTTTTTGAGTCACTCATTTGTTCTAAAAAGCCTTTCAAATGTGTTAATGACGTCATTCATTAGCAGAAAGCTAGTGTGTTGTGGGCAACAACGACCCAACCTGTAAGAAATAGAAAGGACGTGACTACTCGTTCATTCAACTTTTGACCTATAATACATATTGAGCTTGCAGAAACCACAATCAAATCTTCGATTTCTTAACTACAACCAGGTGAAAGAGACAAATTTAGCCGTCTAGCTCCATAGACCCCCATTGTTTTTGCATTTATTCGTGATCGCCCCTAGCGGAACTGCAACAGATTGCAGGTACAATGGAGTTAATAGGGAGTGATCCGGCTCTCCGTAAACGGGCTCTGACTAGCAGTAATGACACAGACCAGCAGAACTGATAAGCTAGAACTGACAAGCTAGCAGTAATGACACAGACCAGTAGAACTGATAAGCTAGAACTGACAAGCTAGCATTAATGACACAGACCAGTAGAACTGATAAGCTAGCAGTAATGACACAGACCATTAGAACTGATAAGCTAGAACTGACAAGCTAGCAGTAATGAAGATATAGCCAGAAAGTCCAGAAAGTAAGCCATTAGCAAGGTTGGCAAAATAAGCTAATGACAAGCACAGTTTATAGCCATGAGCAATATAAGCTATTAGCAAGATAAGATAACGACAAGCACAGTTTATAGTCATTAGCGAGACAATCTAGGATTACACAATCAGTCTTAGCAGTGGATATTTAGCAAGGTTATGACAGGTCATCAGCAAGGTTATCTAGGTTAGCTTGAAGCAAATGCCAGTTCATACTGGCACACACACACACAGGCACCGTTCAACCATTAGACAGTTCACTCATTAGACACGCGCACACACACACACACACACAGAGACACATACACACACAGACACAGAGACACACTCACACACAGACACAAACACACAGACACACACAAACACACACTGTATAACAGACAGATGTGTAGCCCTGTGTCCTGGTATAGACTACATTATCATGACAATGTTACATAAACAGCGTTGACCTTGTTTCTATGCAGGAAAGAGCAATGCAAAGGCATACTGCTGTCAGTCCTTAACAATCATGTTATGAGCTTAAAACCACTTAAACACACTTATTCATGTTATGAGTTTCAAATCACTTAAACACACTTATTCATGTTATGAGCTTAAAACCACTTAAACGCACTTATTCATGTTATGAGTTAAAACGACATATACACACAGACTTATTCATGTTATGAGTTTCAAATCACTTAAACACACTTATTCATGTTATAAGTTGAAAACCACACACACACACTTATTAATGTTTTGAGTTAAAACTACACACACACACACACACACTTATTCAGGTTATGAGTTTAAAACTACACACACACATTTATTCATGTTATGAGTTTAAAACCACATATACACACACACACAAACATAAACATACTTATTCATGTTATGAGTTAAAACTACATATACACACACACTTATTCCTGTTATGAGTTTAAAACCACATATACACACAGACTTATTCATGTTATGAGTTAAAACTACGCACACACTTATTCATGTTATGAGTTTAAAACCACACACACACGCACACATAAACACACTTAATCATGTTATGAGTTAAAAGCACACACACACACACATATTCATGTTATGAGTTTAAAACCACACACACATATTCTTGGGTAAATTGGCCATAATAAAAGCTTCAAACACACAGATTCTTTGGTGAATTGCCATAATAAAGCTTCAAACACACATATTCTTTGGTAAATTGGCCATGATAAAGCTTCAAACACACATATTCTTTGGTAAATTGGCCATGATAAAGCTTCAAACACACATATTCTTTGGTAAATTGGCCATGATAAAGCTTCAAACACACATATTCTTTGGTGAATTGCCATAATAAAGCTTCAAACACACATATTCTTTGGTAAATTGGCCATGATAAAGCTTCAAACACACATATTCTTTGGTAAATTGGCCATAATAAAGCTTCAAACACACATATTCTTTGGTAAATTGGCCATGATAAAGCTTCAAACACACATATTCTTTGGTAAATTGGCCATGATAAAGCTTCAAACACACATATTCTTTGGTAAATTGGCCATGATAAAGCTTCAAGTCTCATTTTTTGTCAATCTCTCTTATCTGTGTTCTCCTTTCTTATTGGTCCACACAAGCACAGTTCTCCTTTCTCATTGGTCTACACAAACACAGTTCTCATTTCTCATTGGTCTACACAAGCACAGTTCTCATTTCTCATTGGTCCACACAAGCACAGTCTTCCTTTCTCATTGGTTCACTTGGGGACAGTTATCGTTTCTCATTGGTCCACACAAGCACAGTGCTCTGTCATTGGTTCACACAATCACAGATCTCATTTCTCATTGGTCCACACAAGCACTTGGTTTCCCGTAGTTGTCTAGGTGAAGACATTCACACATTATTTTCAGTGTGTAAATCTGTTCTCTGTGTTTGTGTGTGTGTGTGTGTGTCTTACACAGGTGTGGTTCTGCGTGTGGCAGTACTTGTCCGTGTGAGTCCACCCTGTGTGTGTGTGTGTGTGTGTGTGTGTGTATTCTCCTCCATGGAGCTGTGTGTGTCTTTCTCAGATGTGACAGAGTTGTGTGTGTGTGTGTGTGTGTTGTTGCGACTGACGTTGTTCTGCGTCTGTGTGACCTCCTCCGATTCATGAGTGTGTGTCAACCCCCCGCCAGACTGCACTGAGTCCTGAGCGTGTGTGTGTGTGTGGTCCAACGAGTCGGCCGACTTGACTGAGTCCCACGTACGCGTGAGACCGTGTGTGTGTGCGTGTGTGTGGGGCAAGCTGTTGCTGTGGTGGAGGTTGTTGCCGTTGCCGTGTGCGTGTGTGTGTGTGTGCGAGAGGCCACTGTAGGTTGGCCCGGAGTGTGTGTGTGTGTGTGTGTGCGGGTGTGTGTAGCCGTAACCCACGGCGTAGAGCGGCATCAGGTCTGCGGCCAGCGGCGCCGGTCTCCATAGCGACGGTGCGGAGCGCGTCTCGGACGCGCGGCTGGGTCGCCGGCGGTAACGGGAGCGGTAGCTGGACGACCGCCGCAGGCTGCGCGTGAGTGTGTGTGCGCGGAAGCTGCCGGTGCGAGTGTGTGTGTGCTTGCGCAGAGAGGGCGTGGCCAGGCGCAGGCGGCGGTGTGCGTCGATGAACAGGTGCACGGCCAGCACGCCCACCGTCTCCGTGACGACGAAGGAGAAGGCGCCGCAGTAGAAGCTCCAGCCGTACCAGTGGCTGCGCTTGGACTCGCTCTGGTTGGGGTCGCCGGCCGCCGCGCTGATGTACACGATGATACCGATGATGTTGCTCAGGCCTGCAACACACACACACACACACAGGTTAGGGTCGCCCGCCGCCGCGCTGATGTACACGATGATACCGATGATGTTGCTCAGGCCTGCAACACACACACACACACACACACACCTACACACACACCCACACCCACACCCAGAGGTTAAATTGGGCCGGAGCACATCAGAATGCAGCTCCGCCTCTTCAGGTCCACAACAACACCAAATATGGTTATTCCAGTAGAATTAGTTTTCATTCTTCAGCACCAAATATGGTCATTCCACTACAATTATTTTTCATCTCCTGGCAAATACATGGCTTATGAGACTGAATAATTAGCAAGACTAGCCTAGCATTGAACTGCTGTGCCCCAGTAAAAATTCCAGGTTCAACTAAATTTCTTGCAGCTACTCGTCACACAGATATCATACAGATATCACGTGAATGAGCGGAATCTAAGCTGTCAAATTATAACGAGCGGAATCTAAGCTGTCCAATGATATTAATGCCAATGGTTCGCGAGAAACTTAACATTGAACTTGTAATGAAATGTAATCATATTTGCATTCTGCACACATCTCTGCACAAACTCTTCACTCAACACAAGCCGAACCGTATATCACAATAAACAGCAGACCTTGCCGAACCGTATATCACAATAAACAGCAGACCTTGCCGATATTGCAACACATTTCTACATGGTCTCCAACTTTGGGCCAAAATTATAATCTATTCTCATCTAAACTATTTTAGCCTACAGTATGTCAGTAGAAACATTTCTGTAAATTTTAATGTATTCTCCTCTAAACTATTTAGCCTACAGTATGTCAGTACAAACGTTTCTGTAAATTATAATGTATTCTCCTCTAAACTATTTAGCCCACAGTATGTCAGTAGAAACGTTTCTGTAAACATAACATAACATAACATTACATAACATAACATAACATAACATAACGTAACATGTAAGGGTGACACGGTGGTCTGTTCACAGAAATTAATGCACGGTCGAGGTTGTAAAACGGCCCCGACGCGAAGCGGATTAATTAAGCGCATTAATTTCTGTGAACAGAAATGGAGTCCATTATCCTGATTATTCCACTGTTGCCACTTGCGTTGTGTTCATTTCCTGTTAAAATTTAAATGTTTTAATTGCTAAAACTTCTTGCTTTGTTTGTAGAACTTCTGAAACATATCAACTAATTTCTCAACTTGCAGGACAAACTGCCGTTACTAGTTCTAAATGGATGGTTGCTACGGCCAAAGGCCAGTCGTTAGTTCTATCTCTCCCGTTGTCAAGCGGGCCTATCCCAAGATTCTGATGAACTTTAGCTTTGAAACATCGCTATTTTACTTAGCCTGCTGACCAATATAACTCAATGACCAATATAACTCAATGACCAATATGACTAGCTTAAGCCTTAGATTAACTAGCTGTCCTGAAAAAGGAAGATAAAGCATGTATAGATGGCCATTGCAATAACCAATATGACTCAATGACCAATATGACTCAATGACCAATATAACTCAATGACCAATATGACTAGAATAACTAGCTGAACAATACAGGTTGTTCTGCTACAGGCTACTGCATAATTTTACGGACTGCTGAAATGTACACTATTTTTGACCATTTCTAAAAAGTGAAACTCAGCAAATATGCTTTGTGGTTGAGAATTTATTGCAGTATCATCATAACTATTCTGTGTGTTATATTTCCATCCATATATTTTATAATAAGTGTATATAATATTATGTAATTATTAATTCTAACCTCTGAATTTCTTTTCAAAGTGCACCAGATTGATGCATTGAAACGTTAAAATATACAACATTTTCTTATGGGGGAGCCCCCTAGGGGCCGCTGTGCCCCAGTGCAGCTCTAGCTCTAATGACGCCCCTGATCTATAACGATGAAATGGACCCTGGAAGAGCTAGGCTATGGAACTATGCATTTAGTAGAAAAACCCTAAAGAAAGGCACAACATTAAAGGTAAAAAATAACAATAAAATAAGTCAATTGTAAAGTGTTTTTCTTTGTTTGAATAACTACTCAACCCTACCTTATACATTAATACTGGAAAAAGAGCCCCTTTGGTGTAAAACACACACACACACACACACACACATGCACACACACGCACGCACACACACATTAATACTGGAAAAAGAGCCCCTTTGGTGTAAAAGGGTCAATGATGTGACGCTCATTTTTTTGTGTACATATGGGTTAGATACATTTAAAATTGTTAAAATTTGAAAATAATTTGACAAATTATTTTCAATGATCATTTTCATCAAACCCTAATCTTAAAGTTTTGGATTTAACTGAATTTGGGTAAAAATGTCAATACGGTATAACCACAAAAACGTGAACCAAATAATTACACTCGCTGAAAAAAATGTGAAATTCTCTCCAAAATCCCTTCTAAAATAATCTGGCATGATCTTGCACAAGAACTATTCTATATTTAATAGAAGTAATGAAACCCCATTGTTCTGAATGTTTTAATTAATATGGGGAATCATGTCTGTCACATCAAGCACTTGAAATGTCAAGTGGTGTAACCACCATTTAAGGAGCCATTTTGTAAGTATTATGTAACAGGATCATGTGACAGAAAATTATGTCAGAGAAGGACCCTTGAAGACCCACACTGCTATGAGTCAAGGTTAGTAACTCTCTTTAAAAAGTAACAAAATATTGTTTTAGGCTATGGTCAGCCAGCTTAGGTTACATGTCAAATGGTATGACCTCCTGAAAATATCGATAAATCATAATAATCATAAAATATTGAATTTAACCCTTAAACAGGCAACGTGCACCAGGAGATACATACTTTTTAACATCCTCTGGGGGGCATTTCTAAAAGAAATTCCAAATCAAGTTATGATTGATCAAAAGTCCTGTCTGTTATCAGTCTGTAGGTCACATGACTTGGTTCAGGTTGTTTGTCATTATGTAGTTAGCTTGGTCAGAAATCAAAATGGCCGCCAGCCGTAGCGCACATGCTAACCAAGTGGTGAGTAATTACATATAAATCATAGTTATTTTCAATAAATCATTCATATTAACTCATATAACTGATTATGACTATTGTCTAAATATATTGATAAAGAAAAAAAAGCCTAACTGTGTTTGTGGAGTTAGTTTAGCAACTTTGAAATGTATGTATCCCCCAAGATACGTTGCCAGATTAGGGTATAAAATTTGGTCAAGGGGAATTCTGTGTAGTATTGAAAATGTAGTTTCAAACAGGAAGATATGCTAATATACACTGCAAAAAGAGATGTTATCATGTACAGGTATGTACATTATGACAGTACAACCATATATTGCCCTTCAGGGTATCACAGTTAGCTCATTTTATGGCAACCGAAAGATGAGTTGAAGAGCGAGCGAATGATGGAGGAGATCCCTGAACACTCTTCAGGCACTAGTGATGAAGATGAGGATAATCAGGTAGAATTGAGAGTTAGTTCTGCTGAGGAGGAGGAGGAAGAAGAGGCGATGGAACAAATGCCTAAAAAAGCTAAGAAATTTAGGTGACAGTGCTTAAATTGAGGGACATTTGGGCATATTTACTGAAGTGAGCAGGCCAACCAGCTTAACCAATGAGCAGTCCCTTATAGAACTCAACAGTCACCACCCACCTCCCTAAGGGGTCAGGTACTGGATGTAAGTTCTCATTATTTTCCCCATTTGATGTCTGGAAAAATCTGTATAAAGGGTTTTAGGCCTGGCCTTAGGCTGACCAGCTATGGTGTGAATCGTGATCGTGCAACATTTAATTTTGTGCAAAACAAAAACTAATAGAAAAACAACAAAAATACATTATATTATACATATGTATACAATATGTATTCATTTAATTTCCAATCGAAGGAACTACTAATCCCATGATCAGCTATTGCGAATAATGCAATAATGCACTTATTTTTGACTGTAAGACAAGATGACTTACTCCACAGTTTACATTAAGGGCCAATCTCAGTTCTCTATTTTACCCCTTCCCCTTAGTTTTGCGCGTGCACGTGAGACGAAGGGCTATCTCAATTCTCATTTCGATCGAGGGGTAGGGATAAGGGCAAGGGGTAGATACCCCTTAAAACCAAGTAAGATCGGGAGCTTACTTGAAACCGAGGGGTAAGAGAAATACCCAACATACAACGCTCACACCGGAAAAATAAGCACACCGAGAGATTCATTGACATGAAATGTTGGCATTAATAAGGATTATAAAATTAAAACGCTAATTGTTTTATGTTGCATTCAATCTTGTGACCATATATTGAAGGTCCTGTTCTTCACGAGGAGGTTTTAAAAAAATCGCTGTTTTGTGAATGTTAACAGCACATCATTATTTGCGCGAATGTCTCGCATTTTACATATTTCCATGTCTACCCCGCGAATTGGCAGCATACCATGTCAGAAATGTAAAGTCCAACAGCAGCTAAATTCGCTGAACTTTTTTACCGCTCGTCTGATATGAATGCTGCATAGGCCTACTGCTGCCGACTCCTCGCATAGGCAGGTAGCGATTGCTTCTGATGTCAAGTAACGACCATTTGGATATTATTGTAAAATATCAAAGGAGTTGTGGGATGTTTACATAGCAAACTGCATGTTTATTTTGTCCCCCATCCCTGTTTCATTCACCCGGACCAAGGTAGGCTGCGAACGAACATAGGCACGTTCAGCTGTTGTTGAAATAATTCCTGAACGGTTTTATTCTGAGCTGAAAATGCAATTATAGCCTATTTGACAGAAGACAGGTTGCTAGTGACAAAATATTAGCTTTCAGTGTGGTATGATCTCTGTAAATTACGTGTTTCAATCATCCAGCTCTCCCTTATGGTTGGCTAGTGGTATCTCATTTCCAAGGGGAATATTCTTCACCCCTATGTCTTGCCACTCGGTTTCGAGGGACAAGGGCTAGGGGTAAGATGAAGGGATAGGGGAAGGGGAAGGGGTAAAACAGAGAATTGAGATGGCCCTTAACCCCCTTAGCCATTTCCACTTCAAGGTAAGCAAAACAGTTTTCATTGGATGGCCACACATAGACCTGTGAGGTTCTATATGAGTATATATAATCGCTTGATTATGCCATAGCTGATTTTAACCTTAGACTGTATAAAATAGGTTTTAAGTCTACATTGGATGGTTATTTATGACTTATAATCCAGTTCTCAAAGGAGAATGTGAATTAGATTGTTACTTCCGAAACCTGAGTGGGCGGTGACTGTTAAGGTCTTGGTATGGATGGCTCCCTGCAAAGTTCCCTTGTTATGTAGCATAACACTGTTTGAGTATGTACAGGCTATATTTTGCTGCCATTTTGGTAAATCAAAAAGAAAAGCCAAATGAATTTACACAAATACTGACAAATTGCCAAGTTATCTCATTTAATAACTTTGTGTGTACTTCTGCGAGAAAGTTTAAGCACCTGTCAACAGCAAAAAGCCTGTAAATTCAGAGCATCCGATGAGATGTCATCTCCATAATATATAGTAGAATTTGATAAAAATAATATGAAATCCATTTAAAAAATAGTATTTATGACATAAATGATGAAGGAAAGCAATATTTTATCAGTTATACAGTGGGTCCCCGTTAAGTTTGGACGGGTTCCTTCAGGAATCACGATCCCCATTTTCTCAGCAGAAATGGCACATTTGATCACGGTAGTTTAAGCTTACACTTGACAAAACATTCTAATATGAAAATGTAGATGCAATTGTTGTAAGATGGTGCAGCTCCTTTAAGAAAGCACCGTGCAAAAAAGTAGACGTGCTGGAGCGAGTCATATTCAAAATGCAAAAAATAACACCGCAGATAAAACCAATTAACCTCATTCATTGCAACCGCAGCATGCCTGCTTGCCAACGTTTAAACAAAATATATCAAAGCACCTTTTGCGTTTGAATGTAACACGAAAACATTTTTAAACAGCTGGACAAATGATTTAGCTAATTGATTATAGCCTGTACACCAGCAATTGTTGAACATTTGGAAAAAGATCGCTCAGCTGTTGACACAGTCATAGGCAATGTAGAAACAACATGAGAGCAGTACACACTTCCCCGAATGTGGATGTTACACTGTCATAATCTACCACCAGCCTTTTGGCAAGTTGAAAAATAGATGACTTCTGTGAAATCTCTGCTTTAAAGCAAGACCTAAATGAGAGGAGTTGTGTTGGGAATGTCGGTGCAATGTCCATGCTATAATGGTCTGACAAACGTACTGCCTTTTCAAGCAGTTCATCATCACCGGCGACTTGAAGGATCATAGGACGTAAAGACTCAAACACATAACAAGTTTCCCGCATGCTTGCACATCTTTGGGAGAGCTGACTGATTATGATGTCCAGAGTTGCATTAAATACCGGCACTTTTAAGTATCTCTCTGCATCGGTTAAGCGTTTATCTTCCGATAGTTCGTCAAAGTGACGCTTCACTCTTCACATTTTCAAATGTACTCTGAACCCCCATTTATTTGCGAGTGTCTGCGCTGTAGCCTTGGCCTGGTCAAAGGCACGCAGGTAGTCAGAAAGGACCGGTATAGAATTTTCCAGCAACTGCATTGCGGGGGTAGCGACGGAGGTCATAGGCCCTGGTGCGACTGCACTTGCTGCACCTACTAGGCCTAGTTACGCCACTGCGTGGAGCGCTAATGTGTCTACTGTAAATCATTCATGTGTGAAAGTCATTAGGCTGGAAGCGCTAATGTGTCTAAGCTCATTAGTCTACTTTCAATAGGCCTACTGTACAGCCTGAGAGGGGGAACATAACCTATAGCCTAGGCTACTGTAGAGTAGGCCTACAGTAGGCTACTGTAGGCTAAACAATCAGTTGTGAAAGTCCGCAACGAAAGTTTCCTAATGGAAGCGCTAACGTGTCTATTGAGCTCATTAGCCTACTTTCAATAGGCCTACTGTACAGCCTGAGAGGGGGAACATAGCCTACTGTAGAGTAAACAATCAGTTTACTTAGTTACATTTGTTTAGTTAAATCCAGTTTTCTACTCTATCTCCATTATATGCTTAGCCTATAGAAAGACATTCAAAATGTGTGAAAGTCATTAGGCTGGAAGCGTGTCTACTGTCAGTGACTAATGCGAGAAGCGGGTTCTGTGTTGTAGGCTATGCATTTTTCCGACACTTGGCTGCAAGCTCCCCTCCCCCACCCCCTTCTTTCACAAGCAGTGCAGCTTTCTGAAGCGGTGCCTTTTGAAGCTAATGTAACAAATACCACCAATATTGTTGTGTGGCAATAAAAGTATCCAGGGTTTGCGCAAGTAGCCTAAATATATAAATAAATTAAGGACATACAATCCTTAACGTGAAAAAGCTTAACGTAGCTTAATGTCCCAAACAACAAGTCGTTTTATGCGCTCATTATAAAGAAAGTTTAACGTGTCCCAAAACAGCTGTCAATTAATCACCAAACGTCAAGAGGGTTGAGTCTGAATGACACCGAGTTTTAGACACTGAGTTTTTGAAGTTAAGAAATATTTTCTGCAGTACCCAGAAGTTCGCATCATATTGCGGGTGACTTTGTAGTTCTTTAGAGCCCTATTTCTACTAGCCCTGCTGTCTGTACCACATCCATTACGGACACTATTATCACGATTACCACTGCAACCTCCAAGCTATGTTGGGCAGAGGGTCGAAACAAGCATGGTATGCTTAGTGGACACCGTTGTATACACGCACCTCCATTCAGAGACGCACCGTGACTATCACTGTCATAGACGATCGATCATAATCTCCAAAAGGATATTCTTCTTCAGAATTAGAATAGGTGAATAACATAGCTTACCTAAGACTTCATCACACGTGAACGTTTTTCAACATTTGGTGTAGGCCTATTTCTGCTTAATTTCTGCTTCAATTTCTGCAACACTATGGCCTGCATCGCTTCCGCGTCATTACATATGCACGTCTTTGTGTTTCTCGCGTGTAATACAAGTATTTCCTGAAAACTTTGCGCAGGGATTTTGGGTTTGAAGAGTAGAGTAGGCCTACAAATGAGATTTGTCACCGTACCTGGATCTATCGTCTATTTTAAGCAGTATCGTTGTTTGTCTATATAAATAAATTAAGGACATACAATCCTTAAAGCTTAACGTAGCCTACATGTAGATTAATGTCCAAAAACGTCAACAAGTCGTTTTATGCGCTCATTATATATGGATTTCTATGAAACGCCACGAAAACATGCGTGCGCAACCAAGAGGCAGAAAGCACCATAGAACAGCATAGAGCAATGCAAAAGAGCAAAAGAATAAAATGAGTTTTTGTGCTGACAACTGCACCAATTCGAAATCACGATGGTTAGAGAATGTTAAATATGTTCAATATCCCTAACGGAATGCATGTCTTCGCCAAAAATGACAAAATACGATGTTATGTTAATAATGCAAATGAACGGCACACTTTGAAATATAGTCGGAAATGAGATGTTATCATCATTGAGACAACAGGGGTATACAATAAAATCCGATTGTAGCTTACAGCAGCCGACTATTTAGGTTAAGTTTATAACGTTGTGGACGGCCACCAAGCGTCTTCTGCCCCACGGCTGCGGCACAGTCTTGAGTGACCGGATTTGTTTTCCTTTGTCATATGAATGCTGTCATTTTGTTAACTTTACTGTTAAGGAGATGCTGTAGGCAAAGTCTATATTTCAACCTCGTTAGTGTCAGAACTATTCACAAGGTTTCTGGGCAGCATTTTTATGTTCTGTTAGCAAGCGAACTTCTCATGACTACCGACAAAGTAGCCTACTGCCAGCTGACGAAGCTCTCATTTTAAAACATTACTGAGAGACAGGCACTATACACTCAAGAAATCTTGCCACTGAATCCAAAACTATGTTTAACATTATGTACAAAGCTTAGGCTACAGTGGATTAGCATGTTGCAGGGGCTGCTAAAAACAGAGAAACGCACTGAAAACTCGGCCAATCACAGCCCTTGCTGTCGAATGCGCTGTCCAGTTCGACCGTTGAACGCCACAGCGGACTATGCTGCCCCCAAGTGGCTGCAGTTGTACTTACATGTCACCCAGCTGCGTGAATCACCATTATCGTGAATGAAGTGTCAATTTTTAATGGGGACCCTCTGTATGTATCAAATGAGAAATGGAAGTTCACCAATTTGATTATTTTTATACCTTAATAGGGCAACGTATCCCAGGAGATACATAAAATCCAAAATATCCAAAATATTTCAAAAATGAGTGTGGAAATGTTTTCCTTAGGTGCAAATGAGACAGAATGTAACATAAAATGATTCTTTACTACTATTTTTTTTACTCTTGCCTGTTTAATTAATGTAAAAACTGTGTTTGAATACTCACATACAGGTCAAGTGTGTACATAGTTGTCCATAATAATGCCTGCAAATTTTGCTTTTAAGTAGAAATGTCAAATGGTGTAACCGGTTACACTATTTGACTCCTTTCTGTTTGAGACCAGTTTGATCAGATTCAGGGCCAAGAGTATATCATTTTAGGTGCCAATTATATTATTTTAATAATTTAAATAGAGTTTAACTGTTTAGCATGAACAGTAGCTTTAAAAGGGTTTAATCAGATTGTAATTTAAGCGATTTTTGAAATGTAAAAGTTTTTTATTTTAAATTAATTTAATTCATTTTTAATATCTTATTATAATGTATGTAAATAGTATGTTTAAATTATAAATAAATAATATAATTACATTTATTATAAATAAAGTGTACTTCTTGTCCCCCAATAGATGCCACTTTCAAGCAAGGGAAACGTGTCTAGCCACAGAGTGTAAGTGAATGCAGATCCTGCTGCTGGTTGGTTGTTAAGATGATGATGATCATACCCACTCTTTCACTCACTCTTATTCTCTCTCACACACACTTTGGGCCCTATTTTAGCGATCTAAAACGCATGGTCACTAGCGAATAGCGTAAATACATTTAGGGTTTTTTTCCAGGCCACATTCAGGATGGTTTTGTTATCAAATGTCAGGCACCTGGCACAAAAAGGCAGCTCTTATGTTTCTTAATCAGTCATGGGTGTGTTTTGGGTGTAACATCCTTTAAACCAATGAGAATGACATCTGTCATTCCCTTTAACTCATTGAATGCCAAGCTGTTTTCGGAAGCTTTGTCCTAGAGTGCCAGCAATCTAGACCATTGTTGATGATTTTTGTACAGCCACAGCATATTCTGTGTTATAGCTATGAACACATACAATGGCAATCTGTTTGAAAGGTGAGAGAGCTCTCAGTGGGTGCAAACCGTGTATTTCTACACACCTCTGTTCCTGAGAAATCCCAAGCTAAACAGTGGCTAGTTTTCATCAAAATCCCTGTTTTTTTCTAGAAATGGAGATATTGCGTCTTTTATTAGTCACTATCACTGACATATTCGGCACTCTGGCAAGGGCGTGCCCTCTTGCAAGCGCGACTCGGCCTACCACCCACTCCGCTAGGCCCGGCTCGTGTTGGAGATGGAACTCCCTCCTCAGCACGGTGTTCAATGTTTTTGACCTGTCGTGGTCAGAGTCATCTTGTCTTAGTGGTGGACTCATCCAGTGTTGTCTGGCGAAAACGCACCTGCTGCAATATCTTTTTCTTCGACTTTTTCATTTCTCCCTTCAGCACCTGAGAAGTGTTGCCTGCAAAGTTTCTGGGAAGAGATCTAACGAGACCTGCCACCTAGTGATAAACCCACGAAAATAAATGACCTGATTTTGACCTGGCGTGCATGTCATAGGCTAATCAGTGACTGATTCGAAACAAAGCGGCAACCATCAAAAGCCGAGTTAAGATCCAACGTCCAGATAAAATGTCCAGATCTTGCGTTTTCATGAGTTTTCGATCGTCATATATTTCATTTCCATTCATCACAGAGTTCCCAAAATCACATATAAGGTGTGTTAGAGTGTCTAGTTTCGTAATAAAAATAAAAAAAAGCTAAAAACGCAATATTACGTTTTTGGCACTCAACGCATGGCACTCAATGAGTTAACAGCAAGCAGTGCAACTTCAAACACTGCATCAGTATTTTGATAGTCAGTGAAGCATTTGAAGGAATCTGCTTGCATGCAAGACCGTATGAAACAGGTATTACACTAAACCATGCTTTACTAAAACCTAGCAGAGTATAGGTTTCACACGTCTGCACTCGTCTGTTATTTGAACGCATAGGCAGAGTGAAACTAACTTTATTGTGGTGTCATAGTCATCGACAAAACAGTTATACACAGTTAATTACTTTCACTATTGACCGACAATCTGTTACCATCGAAAACTTAGCTTGACAAAATACTAAATGCCTGTACTACATGCCAAGGGAGTTCTCGCACGCAATTGCTGTCTGTGTTTACGTTCCACCTCGAGCTCTCCTGGATACAGCGTGTGACGTCATCCACTCCACAATCGCAAGGCTTCAAACCCAACACACTGACACCTTTTTTGTGATCTCTGGCGACTTCAATCACATAACACTGGATTCCTCACTCACAAATTTGAGGCTCTGAGAGACTGCTTCGAGTGCACTGACTGGAGTGTGTTACAGAATGGAGAGGACTTAGAGGAGGTCACACAGTGCACAACTGACTACATGAACTTCTGCATGGACATTGTTGTTCCCACCAGAACTGTACGCTGCTTTCCCAACAACAAGCCTTGGATAACCAGCAATGTCAAGACCCTTCTTAACAGGAAAAAGATGGCGTTCAGAGAGGGGGACCTGGCAGAGCTGAGGCGCGTGCAAGGGGAACTCAAATTCAACCTGAAGGAAGCTAAGGAGGACTACAGAAGGAAGGTGGAACAGAAGCTGCAGGAAAACAACTTGAAGGAGACATGGGACTGCATGAAGGTTATCACTGGCCTAAAGAAGAACAGCAGCTCTGTGGAGGGGGACCTGGACAGGGCGAACCAGTTGAACCACTTCAACAGGTTTGACTGCCCTGCTCCAGCTCCAATGGCGGTGGTCTGTCCACCATCCCCCACCCCCACACCCCCTCAATACCAGTGCAACACTTACCTCCATCATCACAGGCTATCGTACTCCCACCATCACTGGATTTTGCACCCCTCCCCCACATGGCGATCATGAACAATGAGGTGACAACGACCTCAGTCAACAGCCATCAGACACACAGATCCCAGATGCACCCCTCCCCCTCCCCCTCCCCTCCCCTTACACCCCTCACCATTACAACAGATCAAGTGACAGTCCAACTAAAGAAATTGCACAGCAATAAAGCAGCGGGGCCTGACAGACTGTGTCCAAGGCTACTCAAGGCCTGTGCTGCTGAACTGGGGGAGCCACTGAAGCACATCTTCAATTTGAGCCTACGCCTTGGACAAGTTCCAACACTGTGGAAGACATCATGTCTAAGAAGCCACACCCTAGTGAGCTTAATGACTACAGACCTGTCGCTCTTACATCACATGTGATGAAGACAATGGAGCGATTGGTCTTAGGTATGCTCAGACCCCAGGTACGCCATGCACTAGACCCGTTACAGTTTGCAGACCAGGAGAAAGTGGGCGTATACGATGCCATCACTTATCTTCTACACAGGACACATTCCCACCTAGACAAGGGGAAAAGTGCAGTGAGAATCATGTTCTTTGATTTCTCAAGTGCTTTTAACACCATCCAGCCCCTTGCAGATGGGTGTGGACGCTCACCTGGTAACCTGGATTACAGACTACCTGATCGAGCGACCACAGTTCGTCAGACTGAAGAACTGTCTCTCTGACACTGTGATCAGCAGCACCGGAGCACCACAGGGAACTGTGCTCTCTCCAGTCCTGTTCACCCTGTACACATCTGACTTCTGCTACAACACCGAGTCATGCCACATGCAGAAGTTTTCTGATGATACTGCAATTGTGGGATGTATCAGGAACGGGCAGGAGGAGGAGTACAGGAGCCTGGTGGAGGACTTTGTGCAATGGTGCAAACTCAATCATCTTCAACTCAATACTTCAAAGACCAAGGAGATGGTGGTGGATTTCCGCAGGTCTAAGCCCACTCTGCTACCAGTCCACATTGATGGGGTCAATGTGGAGGTGGTTAGCACCTACAAGTATCTGGGTCTCCACCTGGACAATAAACTGGACTGGTCAGCCAACAGTGATGCACTCTACAAGAAAGGGCAGAGCAGGCTGTACTTCCTGAGGAGGCTGCGGTCCTTCAACGTGTGCAGCAAGCTCCTCAGGATGTTCTACCAGTCTGTTGTTGCCAGCGTCCTCTTCTATGCAGTAGTATGTTGGGAAGGAAGCACAAGGAAGAAGGATGTGGGGCGACTTGACAGGCTGGTAAGGAAAGCTGGCTCTGTAGTGGGAGCTGAACTGGAGTGCATCACTTCACTATCAGACAAAAGGACCCTGAACAAACTGATCAACATCTTGGACAATGAGTGTCACCCACTCCACAGCACTATTGTTAAGCAGAAGAGCCTGATCAGCTGGAGACTTCGCTCACTGCCTTGCACAACGGACAGACTGAGAAAGTAATTTGTCCCCAGGGCCATTGAACTGTTCAATGCCTCACTTAAGGGAAGAGGAGAGATAGACTTCTCTGCATAGTCTGTCTGCCTCTTCACCCCCTCCATGTTTGGATACTGTCTGTCCACTAGCCACTTTACCACTGTCTTTCTGCCTCACTGTTTGCATGCTTTATTAGCACATATGCATAACCCCTCCCTCCATGCCACAGCCGAACTGTGGCCACACTTATACCTTTTCTTAAAATAGTTAAATAGACTTTACTTTATTTCTGCATTGTTGCACTGTTGGACTTACTCATTTGCAATATCACCATGACACTCATTCACACAGAGCACCTTACCTTACCTTACTATGCACAGAGAATCACAGGCTCAGTCCCTGCCTCAGTCATTGCAAGCGCATCTGATTGATTAATCACCACTATGTGGATACTGTTTTTAGAATTGATTTAGATTAAGTGTTAGTTAGTATAATTTGTATTTTAGTATATTTAGCATATTCTTTATCTTCTACTGTCCTTATTGCTTAGTTGTGTTTTTATATTATATACTTTAATTACTCTTTCTGCTGAATGTGTTTGTGTTGTCTGTATGCTGCTGAGACCTTGAATTTCCCCTGGGGATCAATAAAATATCTATCTATCTATCTATCTATATATCTATCTATCTAAAATCAACACTTGCCCCAATAATGTTCAAATGACTGAATAAAAAACTAAGGACATTTATCCTGCAGAGGGGTTGCTGCTTACATCTCGTGACAGTGCTTCTTCAGCTGTGCTTCATATGCACCTTTTGCTGTAGACAAGGTTTTCCCTGGTCAGTGGCGTAATGTTTTTTAGATGGTGTAAGACAACGATTTTTAGATCATGTGTCAGACCACATCTTATTAATTGCCACACAGGGGCACATTGTTTAATAAAAGTAAAGTGTAAGATAGAAAAAAGCTTTGCGTCGGGATAATGTCAGGGTTTTGTGTCGCGAAATGGCCCTTTATCTCTCTTATCTGTATGAGAACTGAACTGAAATCCAATAGAACACAGGTTAATCCTGTTGCTTCATTGATGTTATGAAATTATTTTTGATATGGAATATGATGAATGATATGAATATATATATATTAAAATATCCAATTCATGCCTATTTTCTGTTTCAATTTCTTGTCCTATTGCTCTAGACATTTTATGGTCAGTTGGTGTAACCGATTTATGTCAGTTGGTGTAACCGATTTATGTCAGTTGGTGTAACCAGTATTTTGTCTAAAATACTAAAATTGTACAAAACAAATTATATAGATAATGATTTGATACTCTACCACACTGTAAAATAATGGCTGTTTAAACCATTTTTACTCAAATGGTCAAAGAATAGACATAAAACAAGATGTTTTCAGCATATGGACTTATATGGACATAAATATAATAAAACATATTAGGATATTACTAAATAAACTACTAAATTCATGAGAGCAATTGCATGACCTCTAGGAGGTGTTAAATATTAGATATTTGTCATTTTTGTGGTTCCACCATTTGACAATTTAACAGGCTGTCTGTTCTATCTTTTGTAAAAAATAGTATAAACGTCATATTGAATAATATGAATACAACAGAAATACATACAAAGTATAGACTTTAACTTTTGTTTTAAAGTTTTAAACATATTTTTGAATTTGTCATCTTACCAAACCTTATCTGTCACTGACCCAAAAACACATTGCACTGATATACAAAATGATACCGATGATGTTACTCAGGCCTGCAACACACACACACACACACTCTCTTACCAGCAGAAACAAACAGGATACCGGCACTAAGGATGACGTTGTAGCGTGTCTTGTAGAACTCACTGGCTGCCACACACACTCCTCCTGCAAACTGTAGACCCACGCTGAGGATCGGAAACACACTCGAGGCCCGCACAGCTCCTGCAACATGCATACACACACACGCACGCACACACACATACAAACGCACGCACGCACACACACATACAAACGCACACACACACACGCACGCACACATACAAACGCACGCACGCACACATACACACGCACGCACACATACAAACACACGCATGCACATGCACACACATACACACACGCACGCACGCACGCATGCACACATACAAACAAATTATATAGTGAATTTATATATTTAGAAAATCACAATCCCAATTCAAAATCCTATATTTTGGACCAAATTCAGTGTGTACTCATTCTTTTCTTGACCCAAACACACACACACACACACACAATCACTTACTTAACAAGTATTCTCCAGCATCCTGCTCATAGTCAGATTCTTCAGGGAAATGATCAATTTCCTTACACACACCTGTGAACGCACCTACACACACACACACACACACACATTAGAGGCCTAATTATAGTAATCACAACTATATTGGAAAGTCACCTATATCCTAGCCTGTTAGCTTAGCTTGATGGCCGACACAATTACTAAATTCTGGCGGTGAGGTCCCCCATAGAGAGTGAAAGCGGGTTGAGATATTTGTGTACAAAACCGCTTGGAGCTTTAGTGGAGGCGTAGCTTACTCGTTAGGGCTTCGGACTTGTAACCGGAGGGTTGCCGGTTCGAACCCCGACCAGTAGGAACGGCTGAAGTGCCCTTGAGCAAGGCACCTAACCCCTCACTGCTCCCCGAGCGCCGCTGTAGCAGGCAGCTCACTGCGTCGGGATTAGTGTGTTCTTCACCTCACTGTGTGCTGTGTGTGTTTCAGTATATAGTTGAGTATATATGGTTATGGTTATGGATTTGGCAATTAGGAGGCAATTGTCTTGTGGGTGTAAGTATTTTTTTGTTTATGGATGTGGACTATATGTGTGGTTGCTGTATGTTCTTAAGGCTGCTGAAACAACTGCATTTCCCTGTGGGATAATTAAAGTATATCTATCTATCTATCTATCTATCTATCTAAAACAGCATAACAAATAGAACATTGACGGCATTAAGGGAAACAGTAACATGTAACATGTGTATACCCTCACTTTCTCTGTCTTTTTCCACACACACACACACACACACACACACACACACACAGGCATGTGATCACTCACACACACACACACACATACACACACACACACGGGCAGCAAACACATTATAATACATTGGATTAATTACAGACATTAGGTCGGGCATTGTGGCAAAGTGTCCGACTCACTGTCCCTCATGTCGTGGCTGTAACGTATTTTGCAGCTAGCGGAGCAGTCAATCCTTCTCCTAGCAGGTGGGCCAATTTATCACAGTCTTTAAGGGAGCTGAAATTTGGAATTTTATTTGAAAATTTAAAAAAATATCCTTTTCTAATCTATTCAAACTTTGGACAATATAGGAGAAAGTGCATCTCTATTTCAATCTCACCAGTCGTACAGTGACCACAGAGCCGCTGCTCTTTGGGAAGCCATGCTCTTTTGTACCGGCCTTTCTCTATGGCAAGGCTGTGGCCACTAAGCCTGTACTCGGTAAGAATCTGTCTCTGCTTTGTATCTCTGACGGTGGAGAGGTACTCTGCCAATTCATAATCTCGTTTTAGTGACAAGTAACATTCTAATTTGGATTGTGATTTTGTTTGATCATCCCAATGTTCCAGATATTTATTCTTACTTTAATTCATACACTCATACACTCTCTCCCTCTTTCTCTCTCATCTCATACACTCTCTCCCTCTTTCTCTCTCATCTCATACACTCTCTCTCTCTTTCTCGCTCATCTCATACACTCTCTCTCTCTTTCTCTCTCATACACTCTCTCCCTCTCTAGCCATCTCACTGACAAAGTTACATGTGTGTGTGTGTGTGTGTGTGAGAGAGTGTGTGTGTGAGAGAGTGTGTGTGAGTGTGTGTGTGAGAGAGTGTGTGTGTATGTGAGTGGTGTGTGTGTGTGTGTGTGTGTGTGAGAGAGTGTGTGTGAGTGTGTGTGTGTGAGAGAGTGTGTGTGTATGTGAGTGGTGTGTGTGTGTGTGTGTGAGAGAGAGTGTGTGTGTATGTGAGTGGTGTGTGTGTGTGTGTGTGTGTGAGAGAGTGTGTGTGAGTGTGTGTGTGTGTGTGTGTGTGAGAGAGAGTGTGAGTGTGTGTGAGAGAGTGTGTGTGTATGTGAGTGGTGTGTGTGTGTGTGAGAGAGTGTGTGTGTGTGTGTGTGTGTGTGTGAGAGAGAGAGTGTGTGTGTGTGAGTGTGTGTGTGTATGTGAGTGGTGTGTGTGTGTGTGTGTGTGTGTGTGATGAAGGGGTCAGAGGTCATGTGTCACATGGATCCACTCCAGGAAGAGCAGTCAATACAGAATATAGTACACTGTGTGTGTGTCTGTGTGTGTGTGAGTGCCTGTGTTTCAGCGTGAGAGAGAGATTGTGTGCCTGTGTGTGTGGATTGCACAGATTAGTTTAATGTTGTTTTTAATGGAAACTGATTAGTCTCTCTGTCTGTCTCTGAAACACACACACACACACACACACACACACACACACACACACACACACACACACACACACACAGTCATTGATGTCCTTTTAGCAGCACACATGGTTCATTACACATTCCATTACAAACTGATGCTGAAGTGATAGAGATGGAGAGAATAGGGGGAGTAAGTATATAGATATAGTATAGTATATAGTATGTATGGTTCGTATAGTATAGTATAAGTATATATACTCTTTTGATCCCGTGAGGGAAATTTGGTGTCTGCATTTAACCCAATCAGTGAATTAGTGAAACACACGCAGCACACAGTGAACACACAGTGAGGTGAATCACACACTAATCCCGGCGCAGTGAGCTGCCTGCATCAACAGCGGCGCTCGGGGAGCAGTGAGGGGTTAGGTGCCTTGCTCAAGGGCACTTCAGCTGTGCCTACTAGTCGGGGTTCGAACCGGCAACCCTCCGGTTACAAGTCCAGAGTGCTAACCAGTAGGCCACGGCTATCCCAAAGAAAGAGAGAGAGAGGGAGGGAGAGGGGTGGAGAGAGAGAGGGAAAGGGAGGGAGAGAGAAGAGGGAGAGA
The DNA here is from genome assembly GCF_018492685.1 of Alosa sapidissima. Classification (NCBI taxonomy): domain Eukaryota; kingdom Metazoa; phylum Chordata; class Actinopteri; order Clupeiformes; family Clupeidae; genus Alosa; species Alosa sapidissima. Next base: position 37,448,115 of record NC_055965.1, read on the forward strand.
GGGAGGAAGAGAGAGAGAGGACCCTGCGCCTGTAATTCTTAACCGATCATTCAACTCTTGTTCTGTCTATCACACACACATACACACACAGTATCATGGTGTTAATGACTCATTCAGACGTGAACCCCCCCCCCCCCCTCCTTACACACCTACTTGCAAACACAGATATACAGACACACACACAGACACACACACACACACAGAAGCACACACAGATATACACACATACATAACCATGTGGGGACACAGAACCATGCGGGGACACTTTCAAAATAGTTTCTTAGTCTCTTTACTTCCCTTGTAAACCTACACACACACACCAATAAATACACACACACCAATAAACACACACACCCACCGACTCACCCTTACACACACACCAATAAACACACACACACACACACACCAATAAACACACACACACCCTTACACACACACCCACCCACTCACCTTCCATGCAGCAGGTCCTCCAGAGGCCTGAGTGTGTGAGCACTTCCTCGTTCTTGTGGCTGGTGTCGTTGTCGTTGGAGTTCTTGGTCTGGCACACACCGCGCGAGTACAGCCAGTAGTCCGTTCCCACGGCGACCGTCATCAGGCTGAAGGCAGCGAACGCGCCGGCTGTGGTCATCAGCATCTGGCCGCCACGCTTACACACCCGCATGCTGCCTCACACACACACGCACACACGTGGGCACTCACGTAGGAACGGTCCACCACGCACCATGAAGAGTGTTGGCTCTCTCCCGACTCCACGCTCTCATTCTGAAGTGTGTGTGTGTGTGTGTATGAAGATAGGAAGGATAATCCAGCAGAGGTGTTATTCCAGGAACGCTGTTGTCCTTGTTGTCAGTGTGTGTGTGTGAATAGAGGAGATGAAGGGAGCTCAGAGAGAGATTGTTACTCCTGTGTCTGTGTGTGTGTGTTTTTGGCCAGTTTGTCAGAAGTCGCTGAGCAGGTTCCTACTCCTATGTCCAGAAGGCTGCAGCATACGTCCCGACAGGAAATCACACACACACACAAATACAAACACATGCACACGTACCAAAAGAAATAAAACAAACACACACGATCCAAACTAAATAAAACACACACACACGACCCAAAAGAAATAAAACACACACACACACAACCCAAAAGGTATACACAGAAACGTCCCAACAGGCTGCTTCTAAAATCTCCATCTTCTCTCTCTCTTCATCGGCTCTCCCTCTCCTCCCATTCCCTCCCCTTCTCTCTATCTCCTCCCCTCCCTCTTCCCCATATCTCTCTATCTCCTCCCCTCCCTCTTCCCCATATCTCTCTATCTCCTCCCCTCCCCTTCTCTCTCTCTCCTCCCCTTCTATCTGCTCCCTCTCTCCTCCCCTTCTCTCCATCCTCTCCTCCCCTCTCCCCTCCCCTTCTCTCTCTCTCCTCCCCTTCTATCTGCTCCCTCTCTCCTCCCCTCTCTCTTCATCGGCTCTCCCTCTCCTCCCATTCCCTCCCCTTCTCTCTATCTCCTCCCCTCCCTCTTCCCCATATCTCTCTATCTCCTCCCCTCCCTCTTCCCCATATCTCTCTATCTCCTCCCCTCCCCTTCTCTCTCTCTCCTCCCCTTCTATCTGCTCCCTCTCTCCTCCCCTTCTCTCCATCCTCTCCTCCCCTCTCCCCTCCCCTTCTCTCTCTCTCCTCCCCTTCTATCTGCTCCCTCTCTCCTCCCCTCTCTCCATCCTCCCCTCCCCTTCTCTCTCTCTCCTCCCCTCTCTCCATCCTCTCCTCCCCTCTCTCCATCCTCTCCTCCCCTTCTCTCCATCCTCTCCTCCCCTCTCTCCATCCTCTCCTCCCCTCTCTCCATCCTCTCATCCCCTCTCTCCATCCTCTCCTCCCCTTCTCTCTCTCTCCTCCCCTTCTCTCCATCCTCTCCTCCCCTCTCTCCTCCCCCTCTCTCCCCCCCTCTCTCCTCCCCTTCTCTCCATCCTCTCCTCCCCTTCTCTCCATCCTCTCCTCCCCTCTCTCCCCTCCCCTTCTCTCCATCCTCTCCTCCCCTCTCTCCATCCTCTCCTCCCCTTCTCTCCATCCTCTCCTCCCCTCTCTCCTCCCCTCTCTCCATCCTCTCCTCCCCCTCTCTCCTCCCCTCTCTCCATCCTCTCCTCCCCTCTCTCCTCCCCTTCTCTCCATCCTCTCCTCCCCTCTCTCCATCCTCTCCTCCCCTCTCTCCTCCCCTTCTCTCCATCCTCTCCTCCCCTCTCTCCTCCCCTTCTATCTGCTCCCTCTCTCCTCCCCTTCTCTCCATCCTCTCCTCCCCTTCTCTCCATCCTCTCCTCCCCTCTCTCCTCCCCTTCTCTCCATCCTCTCCTCCCCTTCTCTCCATCCTCTCCTCCCCTTCTCTCCATCCTCTCCTCCCCTCTCTCCTCCCCTTCTCTCCATCCTCTCCTCCCCTCTCTCCTCCCCTTCTCTCCATCCTCTCCTCCCCTTTCTCCATCCTCTCCTCCCCTCTCTCCTCCCCTTCTCTCCATCCTCTCCTCCCCTCTCTCCATCCTCTCCTCCCTCCTCCCCTTCTCTCCTCCCCTTCTCTCCATCCTCTCCTCCCCTTCTCTCCATCCTCTCCTCCCCTTCTCTCCATCCTCCCTTTCTTTCTTTCTGCTTGATGAGGTCCCGCCCTGATAGAATCACTCACACACACACACTCACACACGCGCACGCACACGCACACACACGCACACACACACACACAATAGCACACACACACGCACACACACACGCACACACACACACAATAGCACATTTCTGTGACACCACAATTATCAGCTTTCGTTCACAGACAGACACGCACACTTTTAGACACATTTTTAAAAAGCACAAATAGACTGGAGGCTTTGTTAATGCTTTAATACCATGAGCACACCAGCATGCATCAGAACATTTCCCTTATACATTACCTCATATACACCACCTAAATATACACCACCTCTTATACACTCATATACACCACCTCATATACACTTATATACACCACCTCATATACACCACCTAAATATACACCACCTCATATACACTTATATACACCACCTCATATACACCACCTAAATATACACCACCTCATATACACTTATATACACCACCTCATATACACCACCTAAATATACACCACCTCATATACACTTATATACATCACCTCATATACACCACCTAAATATACACCACCTCATATACACTTATATACACCACCTAAATATACACCACCTCATATACACCACCTCATATACACTTATATACACCACCTCATATACACTTATATACACCACCTCATATACACCACCTAAATATACACCACCTCATATACACTTATATACATCACCTCATATACACCACCTAAATATACACCACCTCATATACACTTATATACACCACCTAAATATACACCACCTCATATACACTTATATACACCACCTCATATACACTTATATACACCACCTCATATACACCACCTAAATATACACCACCTCATATACATCACCTCATATACACCACCTAAATATACACCGCCTCTTATACACTCATATACACCACCTCATATACACTTATATACACCACCTCTTATACACTCATATACACCACCTCTTATACACTTATATACACCACCTCATATACACCACCTAAATATACACCGCCTCTTATACACTCATATACACCACCTCATATACACCACCTCATATACACTCATATACACCACCTCATATACACTACCTCATATACACTCATATACACCACCTCATATACGCTCATATACACCACCTCATATACACCACCTAAATATACACCACCTCATATACACTTATATACACCACCTCTTATACACTCATATACACCACCTCATATACACTCATATACACCACCTAAATATACACCACCTCTTATACACTCATATACACCACCTCATATACACTCATATACACCACCTCATATACACTCATATACACCACCTCTTATACACTCATATACACCACCTCATATACACTCATATACACCACCTCATATACACTCATATACACCACCTCTTATACACTCATATACACCACCTCATATACACTCATAATGTAATATATATAATCTCCCATACAATACTCTTCTTCAATAGCATCACTTTAAGTATATACAATCTCCCATACAATACTCTTATTCAATAGCATCACTTTAAGTATATACAATCTCCCATACAATACTCACGACACGCACACTTTTAGACACATTTTTAAAAAGCACAAATAGACTGGAGGCTTTGTTAATGCTTTAATACCATGAGCACATCAGCATGCATCAGAACATTTCCCTTATACATTACCTCATATACACCACCTCTTATACACTCATATACACCACCTCATATACACTTATATACACCACCTCATATACACTCATATACACCACCTCATATACACTCATAATGTAGTATATATAATCTCCCATACAATACTCTTCTTCAATAGCATCACTTTAAGTATATACACTATAATCTCCCATACAATACTCTTCTTTATTTTAACTATTTATAATCTTCCATAGAATACTCTTCTTCAATAGCATTACTTTAAGTGTATATAATCTCCCATACAATACTCTTCTTCAATAGCATCACTTTAAGTATATATAATCTCCCATACAATAATCTTCTTCAATAGAATCACTAAGTATTTATAATCTTCTTAAATATCATTGCTTTAAGTATATATAATCTCCCATACACTACTCTTCTTCAATAGAATCACTAAGTATTTATAATCTTCTTAAATTGCTTTAAGTAACTGCAAATGTGTTTCTCCACTTGTGTTTCTCAATCTTGGGTCAGAACAGTTGTTTATCTACAATACACACAACCCCACCCGTCCTCAAAAAAATAAAATAAATAAATACAGTACTTCAGTGCCAGTTTTCAACAGTATGTTCACAATGCGTTGTAGTTGACAAACTGTTTAATTATTATTTACTTGTTATTGTTTTTCCTGGATTCCCGGCCTTGTCTTGCATAGTAAAATATTCTTGGAGGGGATCAGTGATTTAAAGGAACACAACAACATTTTAGGAAATTAGCTTATTAGCCATCTACTCCAGAGTTAGGCATACCCTTCTCCTCTCAGTGTGTGCATTTGCAGTCTGACACTGTTAGCCTAGCTATAGGCTTGCTAAAGGCTAACATGCTAAGCTAATTTCCCACAGAAGTCCATGTGTTAGCCTAGCTTATCATAATTTACTGGAAGCAGGTTGTTCCAGTCAGTCTATAGCTCCCTTTTAGCTATAGGCTAGCTAAAGGCTAACATGCTAAGCTAATTTCCCACAGAAGTCTGTGTGTTAGCCTAGTTTATCATAATTGACTGGAAGCGGGTTGTTCCAGTTAGCCTATAGCTCCCTTTTAGCTATAGGCTAGCTAAAGGCTAACATGCTAAGCTAATTTCCCCAAAAGTCTGCGAGTACCATTAAAGGAAGCCCTTGACACACATTTAATCACCTCTCTTCTTCTCCTCCCTCCACATCCTCTCATCCCTCTCTTTTAGTCATGAACGTTGTTCTTGCCCTCACATTAACATGCTATATGCATTCTATCTGGAAGACTGCTGCTATTTACACACACACACACACTCAATTAAATATACAGAGGTGTCGAATGTACAGAAACCTCACATCACACACACACAGATAAAGGTCCCGCATCACAGCAAATGATGATGAGGTATTGAGGGAGCCAGACTGCAGGTTATGGGGCTGATGCTTAATGCTACAGACACACACACTCACAGTCTCACACACACACACACACACACACGCAGTCTCACTCACACACACACAGAGCTTTAGTGAGCAAACAAAGTTATTGCTCAATGACCCCCCTCCACAGACACACTCATAAATACAAACTCTGATGCTATGTTTTTTTGTTGTTTGTAAATACAGTTGTTTTTGTTTCATTGTATATACAGTTGGAAGACACAAAGTCAGACATCTCAAGGTGATGGAATGTAAAATTTGGTGTTTTCACATAACACACTCACACTAGAAACACTTTTCTAAAACCACACACACATGCACGCTGAAAGATAAAACAATACACTGATAAAAAACACAGTCCTTAAAGGAATTATCCGGAGTAAAATGCACTTTAGATCGATTTACGGATGATTGGGAGTACATACATTGAGTTGACATCCAAATCATGTCATTCGGATGTGTTTTGAGAAAGTTCAATGTTACCGTTTTTAGTCAAAGCTCGTTAGCGTGGAAGTGAGAAGGGCATATTATTTCGCCGCTACAAAACGCTATTTTTATACCTCTTCTACATTTCCAAACAACATTGCACTTACGTGGTAGTGAGTAGAGGGTCCCTAAAGCCAAACCGAAGTATCCCGAGGTCTTTATGTGGTCGGATAGAGAGTCCAGAATGAATTTCATCAAGACAGTACCTTTCCGGAAATGTTGCCATCTTTGCTGCCATCTTAAGTATAAGTAAGTATAAGTATACTTTTTTGATCCCGTGAGGGAAATTTGGTCTCTGCATTTAACCCAATCGGTGAATTAGTGAAACACACTCAGCACACAGTGAACACAGTGAGGTGAAGCACACACTAATCCCGGCGCAGTGAGCTGCCTGCTTCAACGGCGGCGCTCGGGGAGCAGTGAGGGGTTAGGTGCCTTGCTCAAGGGCACTTCAGCCGCGGCCCACTGGTCGGGGCTCGAACCGGCAACCCTCCGGTTACAAGTCCAGAGTGCTAACCAGTACATTAAGGGGAAAGTCCGTAGGAGTCGATTGCCAAGTGTGCTCTGGAAATTCACAATTTCGTCGCCGTTTAAAAAAAAACAAAAAAAAAACAGGTACTGGCTTGATGAAATTCATTCTGGACTCTCTATCCGACCACATAAAGACCTCGGGATACTTCGGTTTGGCTTTAGGGACCCTCTACTCACTACCACGTAAGTGCAATGTTGTTTGGAACTGTAGAAGAGGTATAACAATAGTGTTTTGTAGTGGCGAAATAATATGCCCTTCTCACTTCCACGCTAACGAGCTTTGACTAAAAACGGTAACATCGAACTTTCTCAAAACACATCCGAATGACATGATTTGGATGTCAACTCAACGTATGTACTCCCAATCATCCGTAAATCGATCTAAAGTGCATTTTACTCTGGATAATTCCTTTAATCTGGGCAAGCGCCCCATGGTTTGAACAGGAGGATGTAAACTCAGTAACGACAAACTGCATTAATCCACATATGCTGCTAGCTACAGCATTAGCTTTAGACACTGTTGTACTAGCGCTAGCTACAGCCTTTGCTGTTGGCATTGTAGTGCTAGCGCTAGCTACAGCATTAGCTTTAGACACTGTTGTACTAGCGTTAGCTACAGCCTTTGCTGTTGGCATTGTAGTGCTAGCTCCAGCTTCTGCATGCTTATATTAGCCCTGTCACAAGAGCATATGCTAGAGGGCTTCCATGTATTGCTAATGCTACATCATGCTTGGAGACTTTGGCCTAGCACAGAGTCGAGTTTGTCCATTTATACAAGCCGATGCTTTGCTGCTGATTTGCATATCCAAACACGCCTTCACCACGCTTCTCCTGTCAGCCTAGCTTGGCGCTAGACCAATAGATCAATGCATAAACGGCAGCTAAGTAGCATTGGACCAGGGTTAGCTCAGGGCCCGATTAGCATTGGACCAGGGTTAGCTCAGGGCACAATTAGCATTGGACTAGGGTTAGCTCAGGGCCCGATTAGCATTGGACCAGGGTTAGCTCAGGGCCTAATTAGCATTGGACCAGGGTTAGCTTAAGGTAAGGTCATTCCAAGGTCAGAGGAGAGGAGTCTGCTGAGGGTTCGATTTTCCAGTTGAGGCTGGTGGGTGTGGACTACTGGGAGTGGAGGGTTGTGTGTGGGTGTGTGTTTATAACGGCTCCTACACACAGTTGCGTGCGTTGCAGTGCTGGAGACGCATCCGGTTCACTTTACATGGGCTTACGTCATCCGTTGCCGAACTGAATTGTGGGTCCTTTGCGTCGCGTTGCTCCCGTCGCTCGCGTTGAGGAGTTCAGCTGTTGCTGCACCGATGGACGGCACCACCAACAAGTGAACAACAGACGACACCAGCCAATCAAATTACGGTTATAACTTAAGTCATTTGCATAGCTACCGTCAGGAACACCCACTGGCATGTGTTGACGGAACGCAACTGTGTGTAGAAGCCCTAAGTGTTGCGCGGATTTGGTCACAAGCGGCCCGAGCTCGCCCGATATTTTAATCACCCGACCGCAACTCGTACCGCAAATATTAATTCAGACAAAATTATACCCGACCCGCAATATGACCCGATTATTTACAAAATGTGTGCTTTTGGTTATAGCCTACCATGCAGTGTGACAGCAGGCCATTTCTGTAAAACAAACTAATTTATTTGCGAAACTTTATGCAGTAGAACTAAACACAGCTAGGCTTGCAGGACATAATGTTTGCGCAGGAGAAAGAATGAGAATAAGAGCGCAAGCACGCACGCAACCACCAAGGATTAGCTAAACACTAAGACAAGACTTCAAGGCCATAGACATACATTTTTCTTTCGAAAACAGAAATGGTTAAGGCAGCAAGGTAGGCAAGAGAGATATATTGCTGTTCAAAATGTTAGCATAAGAACTAATGCTGAATGAAGCACATACACTGTTTAAAGTAACAGACACAACAAACTAAGGTAACTTTTATGCATGCGCAAACCTATATGGCCTATACATACCGATAGATATGGCTGTGTAGTCTGTGTACCATAACATTTATTCCTGCAGGCGCCTAGCTGCTAGTCTAAAAAAGCTGTTCCAGGTTAGAATATAAAGCTATCTATTGCTTGCTTGAGGTCTGGGAATTGCACTTACTCTGTTTGGTGTGGAGGGCTTAGTCTACCAGTGTCGCGCTTGTGAGGAGTTACTATATGTTGGTCGTGCCTGTTTTGTGGCTGTCATACTTCTAAATGGCTTTGCAAGAAGTACATAAAATATATCTTGCACTACTGTCATCTTCTTTAAGAACCTTTCCAAATATTTCCCATATATGGCTTTTCCTGGAGGGGTGTCTTTATTATTTTAACTTCTCGCGTCTTCAGCTTCTTTAGCGTCTCCATCTCTACCTCTCCACCTCTACAGTCTCCATCTCTACAGTCTCCACCTCTACAGTCTCCACCTCTACAGTCCTCTACAGTCTCCATCTCTCCATCTCTCCAGTCTCCACCTCTACAGTCTCCATCTCTACAGTCTCCACCTCTACAGTCTCCATCTCTACCTCTCCACCTCTACAGTCTCCATCTCTACCTCTCCATCTCTACAGTCTCCACCTCTACCTCTCCATCTCTACAGTCTCCATCTCTACAGTCTCCATCTCTACAGTCTCCATCTCTACAGTCTCCATCTCTACAGTCTCCATCTCTACAGTCTCCACCTCTACAGTCTCCATCTCTACAGTCTCCATCTCTACAGTCTCCATCTCTACAGTCTCCACCTCTACAGTCTCCATCTCTCCATCTCTACAGTCTCCATCTCTACAGTCTCCATCTCTACAGTCTCCATCTCTACAGTCTCCATCTCTACAGTCTCCACCTCTACAGTCTCCATCTCTACAGTCTCCATCTCTACAGTCTCCATCTCTACCTCTCCACCTCTACAGTCTCCATCTCTACAGTCTCCATCTCTACAGTCTCCACCTCTACAGTCTCCACCTCTACCTCTCCACCTCTACAGTCTCCATCTCTACAGTCTCCATCTCTACAGTCTCCATCTCTACAGTCTCCACCTCTACCTCTCCACCTCTACAGTCTCCACCTCTACAGTCTCCATCTCTACCTCTCCACCTCTACAGTCTCCATCTCTACAGTCTCCACCTCTACAGTCTCCATCTCTACCTCTCCACCCATGTGGCGAGTAGGTCTACTGTATGCTTCAACCAATGATATCTTTGAAAAGCAATTATGAGTTAAATATTGATGCTAGCCTTCTAGTGTTACTTTAAGTATTTTTTAAAAATGTATATTTAACTAATTTTAACTGACCAGCCCACAAATGACCTGTATATAATAAAAAAAGAAAAATTATGACTCGTAATCTGCGGGCGACCGCTAAATTTCGGGCGGACCGCGCAACACTGGTGTTTATATGTGTGTGTGTATGCACGTGTGTGTGTGTATGTGTGTGTGTATGTGTGTGTGCGTGTGTGTGTATGTGTGTGTGTGTGTGTATGCATATGTGTGTGTGTGTGTGTGTGTGTGCATGTGTGTGTGTGTGTGTGTGAGTGTCTGTCTGTATGTGTGTGCAAGTGCATGTGTGTATATGCATGGGTGTGAGTGTCATGCATATGTGTGTGTGCGTGAGTGTGTATGCATGTGTGTGTATGCATGTGTGTGTGTGTGTGTGCATGTTTATGCATGTGTGTGAGTGTCTGTCTGTATGTG
>NC_055965.1:37466062-37473562 GCF_018492685.1 Alosa sapidissima
AGCCCCGAATGTTTAAAATGTATATAGCCCTGAATATCATTTTAAAAGTAGTCTGACAAAGCTTATTGTTTTGTGACACAGCTAAACACTGGTACCTCATAGAACGTCTACAGTGGGTCCCCGTTAAGTTTGGACGGGTTCCTTCATGAATCACGCACCCCATTTTCTCAGCAGAAATGGCACAAACTGCAGTTGACACAAACAACCACAAGGTGTCACTTGGGTGCCACTACTATTTTTGATGCGACTGACTTACTGAGCTTACTAAGCTTACACTTGACAAAACATTCTAATATGAAAATGTACTGTAGATGCAATTGTTGTAAAATGGTGCAGCTCCTTTAAGAAAGCACCGTGTGCAGGGATGGAGAGAGAGAAAACGAGAGGGGATAGGCCTACAAGTATGTGTGTTAGAACTTAGCGTGTGGAAAAAGTACGTGCTGTTGAGACTGGAGCGATTCATATTCAAAATAATGCAAAAAAAAACCCTTTTGCGTTTGAATGTAGCACGAAAAAATGTTTAAACAGCTGGACAAATGATTTAGCTAATTGATTATATAACCTGTACACCAGCAATTGTTGAACATTTACCTGTACAAGTACATTGACAGTAGCCCAGCCTAACAGCATGTTGTAGGCCTACCGTAGAAATTTCACTTAAATTGCAACCGCAACATGCCTGCTTGCCAACGTTCAAACGACAACGAAAAAGATAATAAAACAACAAGAGGGTTGAGTCTGAATGACACGGAGTTTTTAGACACTGAGTTTTTGTAGTTAAGAAATATTTTCGTATAAAAAAATGGTCATTCTTCAATCTCCTTCACTGACGCCTATGGAAAAGGCTTAACGTCCCAAAACAACGATCAATGATCATCAAATTTCTCTCTCACATTGCTCCTCATAACCATCTATAAAAAAGTGTTTTTTCTTTTCTTTTTGAGCACATCCGAATCCCAGGACATAACGCACTGGACCTTATAATAGGCTCGAGATATAATTCCAAAGGGGGCAGATAGGGGCCACTGCACTTAAAACTTAAAAAGATGAAGCTTTCCGAACTTTGAAATTGCGATCAGTGACTGGCATCGGGTGAACGAAGCTTTTCGAAGTTGAACAGGCTATTAAAAACTATTTGCGCACCTCCATGTCACAGGAGAGACTGGGCTCTCCCTTCTATGAAAAAGACGTTAGGCTACCTGCAAACTGGCCTATGATTTCATTGCTGAGTTTGCGGCAAAGCAAGAAAATGTTTTTTTTCGTGAGTCAGGATATGGCGAGTCAGTGTCATTTATTTGTCCAATGTTAGCCTATAGATACAGACCAGTACATCTTATCAATAGTTTGAATGTCGTGTGTGTTTCTGCTCATTGACAAATACCGTTCAGCACAATGATTCACGCCCAATTAATTCCCCCTGTTAAAGTGTTCGCCTTTGTTACACTATTTGGTTTCGTGATGTAGCCTATGATAAACACCATATGGCCAAATATGTGACTCAGCTAATGTTATAGGCTATACAATTGAATTTCCTCTTAAAGGCAAGCTGGTGTAGCTTATTAGACTAGGCTACTATTAAAATACACCGACGGTAGCCTTGGCTATGTGTAAAGTAAGCTATCGCATGATTTCATGCACGTAAGTGAAAAGGGCCTTGCATCTGTCAAGTTCGCACAGGGCCTCGCATCCCCTTGCGACGGCCCTGCAGCTCCTCCTAAGACAGCGAGGAAAAATTATTTGTGAAATTGTGCAAACGACAGCCTTTTCAAGGCATTTCAAGGAAGGAGTCGTAGCATGCAAGCTCCCAAATTGACCCAGTAGCCTAAGGCATCAATAAATTGTTGGGACTGGGGAGGGTCATGCGTTTTTTCTCAATCACTTTGGAGGGTCATAGAAAAAATTCTTGCTGGCGAGGGAGGGTCACGTCTTTTTTGACTAACGCTCCCAAAACTCCTCCGGTAGCCCCTTAATTAAATAAATAACGAACAGTCCCTAATTGATTAATAGCCTAGGCCTACACCAGCAATTGTTGAACATTGACCTGTACAGGACATTGACAGTAGCCCAGCCTAACAAGCAAATGTTGCAAAATACATCAAAAGACGCAATTAATCAGAAATAAATAATGTAATCTGCATCGCTTTATTTAACAAACTGCAAGTAACAAGAGCATTGAGTTCGCTGTAAGGCCAAACCCAAGAGCAAAGCCTATCTGTTAAGGCAGTCGATAGGCTATATAACGAGCTGTGTGCCTGGAAAGACGATAGATGACGGCTCTGGTCATCCCATACCCTCCCCCCACTTCCTGTAGCCTACCATTATGAAGGCCTGTAGCCTAAAACGACTCGTTGCCGTTTTGTGACATTAAGCTTTTTCACGTTAAGCCCCCCTCCCCCATCCCCTTCTTTCACAAGCAGTGGGGGAGCGCGGGGCACAAAGTAACACTTTTTGGTAGACAAAGGAGGGTTCTCCGCGCTTCTGTCGTTTGGCCACAATCCGTTGCAACCAGGCCAGGACAGATATTTTAGAGAGGAGAGACGCCGGTGCAGCTAAGATGTCTTCTTAATTTTCTTTATTCTTCAGTAAAAGGTGCAGAACATTATTAAACTTTGACTAACATTTCGATGTGTCGATGTTTTTGACTAACGAACATCGAAACGTTAGTCAAAGTTTAATAATGTTCTGCACCTTTTACTAAAGAATAAAGAAAACTAAGAAGACATCTGAGCTGCACCGGCGTCTCTCCTTCTCTCTAACACTTTTTGGCTTTGGCTAAATATTTCTAAAATCATTTGAGTTTCACTAGTCACATGTTTTAACAAGCAACACTTGTTATTGAACTAATAACAGACGTGTGTCGAAAATTGACTTTATTTTCCATACGGAGAAATAACATATGCAGAGTCTAACCAAGGTCAATCTTGCCAAAAAAGCCCTCAAACCTGAAAACACATGAGGCAAAAGTGCAAAACATCACAAAACTAACTAAACTAACACGCGCATATTTTTGTATTGCAATCATTGTAGCCTACAGTTGTAACAGCGCGTAACAGTCGTTTTACTCCCCGGATGCGCTCATTATAAAGAACGTTTAACGTGTCCCAAAAACAGCTATCAATTAATCACCAAACGTCTTATAAACAAGTATTGCCAGGAGCAACACCTTGCAAAAAATGATAACAATAGGCCTAGGCCTTTATATGGCTCTGCTCTTGCCTAGATTCGAACTCAGAACTGCCTGAAAGTTGCAGACCTGTTCTGGAAATACGTGCATTAACCCAGTGTTTCTCAAAGTGTGGTCCGGGGACCACTGGTGGTCCGCAAGCTATCCCAAGTGTTCCGCGAGCAGACGTGGTAAAATATGATATAGATGAGTTGTTTGCAATATTGAACCAACTTGTATGTAAATCCAAACAGTTCTGCAACACTGTCTATGTAAGATATGCCAGTTTAAATCATATGAATCCTCTGACACAATAAGCAAAGTGAAAATACAATAAGCAAGGTGGTTCAGTGAGTAGGCCTATTGTGCTGATATACTGTTGAAGTAGGTCTAACCTATTTTTTTTTAGCTAGGTGGTCCATGCATTTTTTATTGGTTAAGTGGTCCTCCATCTGAAAATGTTTGAGAAACACTGCATTAACCCACTCGACCGTCAGACAACGCTATCTGCTTCGAGTAGGCCTATTGGGTAGGACTGTAGCCTACACTGGTTGCTGTGGCACAGTCTTGAGTGACCGAATTCGTTTTTCTTTGTCATATGAATGCTGTCATTTTGTTAACATTACTGTTAAGGAGATGCTGTAGGCAAAGTCTATATTTCAACCTCGTTAGTGTAGTAAAAAAAATCAGAACTATTCACAAGGTTTCTGGGCAGCATATTTATGTTCTGTTAGCATGCAAACTTCTCATGACTACCGACAAAGTAGCCTACTGCCAGCTGACAAAGCGCTCATTTTAAAACATTACTGAGAGACAGACACTGTACAATCAAGAAATCTTGCCACTGAATCCAAAACTATGTTTAACATTATGTACAAGGCTTAGGCTACAGTGGACTAGCATGTTGCAGGGGCTGCTAAAAACACAGAGAAACGCACTGAAAACTCGGCCAATCACAGCCCTTGCTGTCGAATGCGCCGTCTGGTTCGACCGTGGAACTCCACAGCGGACTATGCTGCCCCCAAGCGGCTGCAGTTGTACTTACATTTCACCATTCACCATGATCGTGAATGAAGTGTCAATTTTTAACTGGGACCCACTGTAATAGTAAAGGAGACTGTATGCTGTAAGGATGTGGAGTTATTAGCGGTTAGTCTACGTCCGTACTACATGCCGAGGGAGTTCTCGCACGCAATTGCTGTCTGTGTTTACGTTCCACCTCGAGCTCTCCCGGATACAGCGTGTGACGTCATCCACTCCACAATCGCAAGGCTTCAAACCCAACACACTGACGCCTTTTTTGTGATCTCTGGCGACTTCAATCACATAACACTGGATTCCACACTCACAAATTTTTACCAGTATGTTGACTGCCCTACAAGGAAAAACAGGACAATAGACCTCATGTATGCAAACGTGAGGGATGCATACAGTGCAAACCCCCTCCCCCCACTGGGAAAGTCAGACCACAACCTCATTCATCTCCAGCCAATGTACAAGCCCAAAGTACAGAGGCTACCAGTTCCCACACGCACCTTCAGGAAGTGGACACCCGAAGTGGATGAGGCTCTGAGAGACTGCTTCGAGTGTACTGACTGGAGTGTGTTACAGAATGGAGAGGACTTGGAGGAGGTCACACAGTGCACAACTGACTACCTGAACTTCTGCATGGACATTGTTGTTCCCACCAGAACTGTACGCTGCTTTCCCAACAACAAGCCTTGGATAACCAGCAATGTCAAGACCCTTCTCAACAGGAAAAAGATGGCGTTCAGAGAGGGGGACATGGCAGAGCTGAGGCGCGTGCAAGGGGAACTCAAATTCAAGCTGAAGGAAGCTAAGGAGGATTACAGAAAGAAGGTGGAACAGAAGCTGTAGGAAAACAACTTGAAGGAGACATGGGACTGCATGAAGGTTATCACTGGCCTGAAGAAGAACAGCAGCTCTGTGGAGGGGGACCTGGACAGGGCGAACCAGTTGAACCACTTCTACAACAGGTTTGACTGCCCTGCTCCAGCTCCAATGGCGGTGGTCTGTCCACCATCCCCCAGTCCCCACCCTCACACCCCCTCAATACCAGCGCAACACTCACCTCCATCAACACAGGCTATCGTACCCCCACCATCACTGGATTTATGTTCTGTTAGCACACAAACTTCTCGTGACTACCGACAAAGTAGCCTACTGCCTGCTGACAAAGCTCTCATTTTAAAACATTACTGAGAGACAGACACTGTACAATCAAGAAATCTTGCCACTGAATCCAAAACTATGTTTAACATTATGTACAAGGCTTAGGCTACAGTGGACTAGCATGTTGCAGGGGCTGCTAAAAACACAGAGAAACACACTGAAAACTCGGCCAATCACAGCCCTTGCTGTCGAATGCGCCGTCTGGTTCGACCGTGGAACTCCACAGCGGACTATGCTGCCCCCAAGCGGCTGCAGTTGTACTTACATTTCACCATTCACCATGATCGTGAATGAAGTGTCAATTTTTAACTGGGACCCACTGTATAACATAGCCTAGGTGGTCGCAACTCACAAAAGTAAGCAGATAGAAAGAACTCACGCAAATCTAGCCTACAACACGCAGACAGCTTCATGCGCAAGGGGAGAGAGCGCGCGCGCGCACTGTGCTTTATGATTGTTGGCTTCTGATGGTATCTTGCTAATTCACTGAACTGCATTAGGTGACACAAATGGTATTGCCTTCATCTTATAACTCCTTGTCTGAGCGACTACCAGGCTTATGGTTTTTAAAAGTCAGATGTTCCCTGACAAAGACATTCGAAAATTAAGAATGTTTATTGACTTGAAAAATACACTAATTTTTGCAAACTCCCTTCATTCAACCCTTGAAGACATCGCGGTCTGGTGCGCTATGTAGATCGTTTCTCGTACCATTTAATTTCTCAGAATTTAGGTCTACTAGGCCTACAATAACGTCATCACCAAATACATCTTTTATTTTTAGTTGATCAACCACAAAGAGTAGGCCTACTGTGCACAGTGCAGTGACGACTGTAGCAGCCCAACGTAACCAGTTGTTGTAGATGAGAGGCAACCCCTTGTTTCAGATAGCCTGGACAACATGTTACCTGGGTGTTGCCTACATTATTAATTAATGGTAGCCTACAATAGTTAATTGATTCGCGTAACATATTAGTTGGCTCAAAGAGTAGGGAATCAGGATGAAGAGAGTCACGCGTGTGTTGCTTTTGCGGGATCGAATCCAGTTTAATGCTAGTTTTCAAAACATATATTTTTTACATGTCTTTTGTCCGAGTGGCTGTAATGTAGCCGAGCGCTCATGGCGTATGAAAAGTGACTTCAAACCGCCTAAAACAACTTGTTTGTCAATGTCTGACAACTGCTGCAGCGCATGCACACATAAGGAAACCAGTAGGTGGAGAAACCAGAAGGCACACAACACCGGAACGATTTTAAGGCTATTTCACATAGGCTACTCAATGGTGCTATTTCACACGCATTATAGCGACCCCCACTCACCGGGGTTAGTGGAAGGTGTTAATAGACGATTGGCGTAGCCTACAGTGGACTGTCAAAAATTGCTCAAAAATGACGTTCGAATATCCCCTCTAAAATAAACACATGTATTCGAATATATTGGAATATCTAGGCTATATTATTTGCGCATTATGTCAGTGATGCGCATCATGTCATCTGTTTTTAACTTTGTATGGTTATTGCTTGACAGGGGGGATCCCAAGCAGCTTTCAGCCATAAGGCATTTCCTAATTCACCTGACACTGATATTCAAAATGTTGAAACTATTTCGGCATAGCCTAAGCAGTTTAATTAAATGTAATGTTAGTTGTAAACAAACGGGCTACTTGGTGAGGCTTGGCCTCACAGATGCGCTCGTGCCTTAAATGGCAATATAAATCTTCACGATAGGCCTATTAACTGACCGCCCGATTCACGTTGGCTGGGGGGCAGGGGGGGGGGGGCATCAGACATTTGTTCCCAAGGGTCTATGAATTGTTAATCCGGCCCTGCCCCCAACGAACGCAACTTTCCATCTCTGAGACAGCTGAAAAGAAGTCTAGAGGACTCCTAACTCACTAGACCTACTTACTGTAGGCTGCGCAAACCACAAGCCTGCATTCGAGGCAGGCCTTCTGTTGAAGAATTTTATATAAATCCTGCGCTAACAGTAATCCTCCTACCCCCGCTACCACAGCTGTGGATAGTGTGGCATGCTCACGCTTTATGTCTCCTTCTTGCAAACTAGGCCTATAGCCCAACCATTTACGTCTTCAAAAAATAACAACTTGCCAGATATGCCTTCATAAATTTGGGCTTCATTCAGC
>NC_055965.1:37483562-37506062 GCF_018492685.1 Alosa sapidissima
AGGATTTCCCCCCTCTGGTCTTGATATCCTCCCCTCTGCGTAATTATTTTCATCGCCGGACCATGTTGAATTTTGCTATAATTTATTTCAAAACCGTATTACTCTGGAACAGCTAACTATACACGAGAATGCATTACACCGTTGTGTTCAGTAAGGTCTGCTGTTTATTCTGATATATGGTTTGTCATGTGTTGCGTGAAGAGTGTGTAGGCCTACGATATTCCACCGAGACGAATGGATGTGGAGATGGGCGCAGAGAATAATTATTACATCTCTTGAAGTTATTTTTCTCACGAACTGTTTATCACAGCAAACAGTGGCTAGCTAGCACCGTTTAAAAGCTGAGAAAAGGCTGAGTAGCCTACTTCTCGAGGAGTTCAACAGAGAAGAATAGGTGAATTTGGACGCACTTCATGCTTGTAGTGAAGTAAAGCTGAATTGCTGCATGCTGCGCAGGAGACTGCGGCTCACTGGTAGTTATTATAGGTAACTTAAAAAACAGTGCGATTTACCCTTATAGGCTACTGCACATTACAAGATCTGTACGAGATGATTCGCAGCACTGAAGTGAGAAATGATTGAACTCTTTGTGTAGCGCATGTGAGTGTTTTTTCCCCCATTTCAACCTGAATATTGGTGGGGACATTTCAGTCGTAATTTGACATTGGTGTGGACACGTCCTTCGGTCCCCACGCAAATCCACGCCCCTGCGTTCCAGGTGGGGTTTAGTGAGCACTTAATGGTGTGTATGTGTGTGTATGTATGTGTGTGTGTGTGTGTGTGTGTGTGTGTGTGTGTTGGTACACACAAGCTGAAGGTCTCGTTCCAGGTGGGGTTCAGGGAGCAATTGATGGTGTGTGCGTGTGTGTGTGTGTGTGTGTGTGCATGTGTGTGTACACACAAGCTGAAGGTCTCGTTCCATGTGGGGTTCAGGGAGCAATTGATGGTGTGTGTGTGTGTGTGTGTGTGTGTGTGTGTGTGTGTGTGTGTGTGTGTGTGTGTGTGTGTGTGTGTGCGTGTGTGGGTACACACAAGCTGAATGTCTCGTTCCAGGTGGGGTTTAGTGAGCACTTAATGGTGTGTATGTGTGTGTGTGTGTTAGTACACACAAGCTCAAGGTCTCGTTCCAGGTGGGGTTCAGGGAGCACTTGATGGTGTGTGCGTGTGTGTGTGTGTGTGTGTGTGCATGTGTGTGTACACACAAGCTGAAGGTCTCGTTCCATGTGGGGTTCAGGGAGCACTTGATGGTCTTGGTCTTCTGCTTGCTCTCACTCTTGGGGTCAGGGGTCAGCTTGAGCTTCACATAAGGGTCCGACAAGCCGTTTGGGTCCATGGGCACCAGGTTACGAGCCTCCTGCACTGCAGGGTGGAACAGAGGAGAGAGAGAGAGAGATGGGAGAGAGGGGGGGAGAGGGGGGAGGGAGAGAGAGAGAGAGAGAGAGGGGGGGGGGGGGAGATGGAGAGAGAGAGGGAGAGAGAGAGATGGGAGAGAGGGGGGGGGGGAGAGGGGGGAGGGAGAGAGAGAGAGAGAGAGAGAGAGAGAGAGGGGGGGGAGAGGGAGAGAGGGGGGGGGAGAGTGAGAGAGAGAGGGAGAGAGAGAGATGGAGGGAGGGAGGGGGGAGAAAGAGAGAGAGAGGGAGAGAGAGAGATGGAGGGAGGGAGGGGGGAGGGAGAGAGGGGGGGGGGAGAGGGAGATAGATGGAGAGAGAGAGGGAGAGGGAGAGAGGGAGAGGGAGAGAGAGAGGGAGAGAGATGGAGGGAGAGAGATGGAGAGAGAGATGGAGGGAGGGGGGAGGGAGAGAGAGAGAGAGAGAGAGATGGAGAGAGAGATTATACACAATGAGCTAGAATGAGAAGGGAGGGATAGAACAAACACTTTGTACTAAATGGGATATTGGTTAAGTGATGGGCAATTAGTGGTGTGTGTGTGTGGAGGGGGGGTGTTAACGTGTGTGAGAGTGAAATGTGGGCCAATCGTTGGTTGATTGATCTGATAATGCTGTTTCCAGAGGAAGCTATCTTATCCTAAGGGCGCACACACACACACACACACACACACACACACACACACACGCGCAGAGGCAGTGCTTATAAAACTTGAATGTCATTTGAAAGCCCAGACTATTGACCAATGATGCAATACTTCCTCACACACACACACAACAATCATTACAGAAACACAGACACACACACACAGCATTAAAGATTACAGACAGGCATGACCTGATACTACATTCACGTACACACACACACACACAAAAAACAGGAATATATATATATATATATTCCTGATTTTTCTGTGTGTGGTGTGGTTTTTCTGTGTGTAGGAATAATTGGATACAACAAAATGATTCATCCCACTCTGTGTGTGTGTGTGTGTGTGTGTGTGTGTGTGTGTGTGTGTGTGTGTGTGTGTCCCTGGATGGCAAATATTGATTTAATGTTGATTTGCTCTTGACCGATATGTTTGTTCTGACTGAAAATGACACTGCTACATGTCAAAAGGTTGTAAGACAATGTGGTAGAAACATGAAATCAGAAAAAGAGGCATTTTTATCTTTAACATTTAAATGAAAAATGACATGTCCAAAATGATTCATACCCTTTTTAAATAATCAATGAGAACATTTTTATTTCATCTTTATTTGCCATCACAGCTCTCAAAATGGTTCTTATAATACCTACCAAGCCTCTCCATGTCTCCACAATGACTGTAGACTTTTTCTTTTAGCAGCAATTCGCGTTTTGAGGCAGGAACGATTATTTGCCTTGTGCTCACTTTTTTGACAGATTAAGGTCTGGACTCTGGCTGGGCCACTCTGATTACATCCCAACTAAAGCGCTAGGTGTGCGTATATGTGTGTGTGTGTGTGTGTGTGTGATAGGTGCACAATCTCCGTCTGGAAGCCTGTTATTTGTTCTCGCTTGTTTTCATGCTAATAAACCAGAACAACAATGATCTATATGCTCCAAAGAAAAAAAAAAAACTCATCAATGAGAAGCTCAAAATATTTAGCCTAGGTCCACTTCAGACTTGTTGTTAATGGCTGCATTTGGCCTAGGGAAGGTTTACACACACACACACACACACACACACACACACACACACACACACGCACACACACACACACACTTGATCTCCTTATATGGGCAAAGATATTTCCCGAGGACTTCCTGAGCTAGCCGGCTTTGCACACACTTCCAGAACAGCATCCAGTGAAGAACAGCACAATGCTGCCATCTTCTGGTGGATATGGCACATTACTACACTAGATACCAACAGTGCTGCCATCTTCTGGTGCATATGGCACATTACTACACTAGATACCAACAGTGCTGCTCTGGTGGATATGACACATTACTACACTAGATACCAACAGTGCTGCCATCTTCTGGTGCATATGACACATTACTACGCTAGATACCAACAGGCGCAGTGCTGCCATCTGCTGGTGGATATGACACATTACTACACTATATACCAACAGTGCTTCCATCTTCTGGTGGATATGACACATTACTACACTAGACTATATGCCCACATTGGTATACTGTTTAACTTGTGGCTTTTGATTGGTTGATTGGTCAATTGGTGGTTCAAACAGGGCTTGTATGTTTTGTTTTTTTAACTATAGAGAGAGATAGAGAGGGAAATAGATATGTATGCGTGTATGTGTAAGAGAGAGAGTGTTTAACCCTCTAGGCGCCACGGTCGAGTTTACTCGACAAGATGGGATACTGAATAAAACGGCCGATTTAATCAAATAGGGTGTCATATTTCGTTCGACCTCCACTCCACTAGATGGCAGACATGTCATACGTCATCCCCGAGTCCAAAAAAGGTCATGCTTTAAACAAAACCTTCGAGCTACAGCGCATTGAATCAGTGCGTGCAATACCGGAGCTAGTGTGCATGTGAGCTACTTTATCAGAGCGATATTGTCAACGTCAGCGAGTATTTACATTAGATTATCGTCTAATGGCATCAAAAACGTTTACCCAAAATGAAGTGTTGGGTCTTCTATTCGCGGACCCTGATTCTGAAGGGGAATATCTGCCTTCAGAAAATTACGGTGATTCGTTTAGTGAGACAAAGTGAGAGTTTAGCTTACACCAAGCACAAACATTGCATCGTTTGCCCAATGTCAGTGCTGGGAATAATGTTTCACGGGGTCGGAGTGTTCATCGGGAAGTTAGCAGGGTGTTAGTGGTGTGGCGAACGAGGCTGGAGGTAATGTCCATGTAGCGCTAGCTTCTGTCTTCTGACCGTGTGCCTCTCCACAATCCCAGCGACAGTAACGTGGTGGAGCCTTTGTCTAATGCCACTGGGTATGTTAGACGAGGTCGAAGTGCTCATAGGACAGTTAGGGGGGAACGTAGAGGCAGTGTGGGGAGTTGCAATGAGAATGACAGTAGGCCTAGTCCGAGCTGCGCAAATTCTCTCCACTCGGCGCGCACGCGAGGCAGATCTGGCCATGCTGCTCACAACAGGAGCAGAGGTGGTGACATGGGGCAGGAGATCCATTTGGCCATGCATAGTCTATCACAAGATGATGAGAATGCCGGCCCTGTATGGATAGGGATAGGGAGTCATTATCTCTACAGCAAAAGGCCTGCTACATAAAAAAATAAATTGTCAGCCATTTATTAGTAATGATTTGCACTGTTGATTTGCTATCTATTTCCCTGGCCATTTAGGACATACACTATGTGTTCCTTTTTGTGTGTTCATGTCCTTGTAATGTGTGTGTCTTTGTCAGCTAAGAAAAAAACAACAAAAAAAAACATTAACAAAAACAACAAAAAGAAAAAACAAATACTAACATTGTCTCTTGTCTTGTCTCGTCATCTCACTCCTGATCTGTGCTTTGCCGTGGCAAGTGAGCTTTTGAACTAAACAGGTCTTGTCTACTTGTGTTTGTGTGTCATCTGAATAATATATATGTGCCCCATACATGGAATCAGAGTGCCCACTGTATGTAGAAAATGGAAAATCTCTACAGCAAAAGGCCAGCCTACCGCTACATGCATTTGGTTTGTTTCTGCCATTTATTAGTAATGATTCACACAGTTTGTTTACTACTTACTATTTACCTGAGCATTCAGTATTGTGCAATATAGCATTCAGAAGGTGAGGGACATTTTGGGGGGAAAGAAGTGGTGCATTTATCATTCAAACATGTGACTTTTCATGAAAATTCTATAATCCAAGATGGCCGCCACCATATGACGTCATAATATGCAAATTAGATATAAACACTTAATCTCTACATAAACTTTGGGTCATCCTTAATATTTCTCTAATTTACAGAAAGTCTATCTCTTATCACTTTTAAGATATAGCCTTTTGAAATGAAGATGTCAAAATCGAACGTTTCGAAAAAAAAACCCTCTGGCGCCTAAAGGGTTAAGTGTGTAAGAGTGTGCACATGTGTGTGTGTGTATGTGTGTGTGTGTGTGTGTGTAAGAGAGAGAGTGTTTAAAGGAGAAGTTCGGTATGATATTGACCTAAAGTGTGTTGAAACATGATACCGAGTGTGAACGTTTGTCTCATAGCCCATCTCGGCTTGTCCCCTGCACTCCGAAATCTGGCGCTAGTTAGCCGATGCTACCAACATGTTTTCAAAGGGTGTGCCTCGGGCATCGGCCTAGCCTTGCAAATAAATCACAATGGTTTTACACCATTTAGGAGGCTCAAAGTAGCTCCACACTTCATTGGTAGACTTCCGAGGTCCCTGACATTTAAAACAAAACATTGAGAACTTTAAAAAAGCATTGGTAGTTCATTTACAAGATGATTTATACAGACAGTAGCCTTAAGGAAGTTTACCATTCGCCACCATCTCGAATTTAGTCACGATAAGCCAAGTGACGAGTACGAATGAACAGGTCTGATAAGGGATCAGGTTCCAATAATAATTCCGTGGAAATGCATGGATTCCAGTTGCTGCTACTGGAAGTTCTCAATGTCTCGTTTTAAATGTCAGGGCCCTCGGAAGTCTACCAATGAAGTGTGGAGCTACTTTGAGCCTCGTAAATGGTGTGTGTGTGTGTGTGTGTGTGTGTATACTCACCGGTGACCGTGAGTGTGTCGTTCTTGATCAGGGCCGTGATGTGGATGCGTCCTCTCCTCTCTGTATGATCGGTTCCACAAAGACTTGGAACGTTGGCAACACATCGCTTATGGATATTCATCATACAGTCTGTAAATACACACACACACACATACAGACAGAAAGAGAGAGAGAGAGCAAGAAAGAGGGTTAGACTGGTGCTTGATTATACTGTGTGAAGGAACCTGATAAAACCCATAATGGGTTTCATTCATGGCATGAATAACGTTACTCATTGTTGATGGTCATAATAGCTTCTACCGTTCACATTTTAGTTAAAGCTAACAAATATGCTCCTGTTTTTATTTTACCAAATTTGTAACGTTGTACACTGCTTGTTTGTGTATCAAATAGGCCATGGCTACGTTTTCATTCTATGCTCCTGATTCTTACGTAGCCTAAGTAAACACTATCACGGTATGCTATCATAGTTCGTCTATTGATGGGTTTCATCAGGTCCCTTTCCACAGGTGTATTAATCAAGCACCTAGATTATGAATGCATTGGTGCTTGATTAATACTCTATTAATACTAGATTAATACTAGGACAATTACAGACATTCCTTGTATTATTCTGGTATAACTGTTAAATTTGTTTGCTTTTGCCTTTTAGGTTCCAGACCAGACCAGACCAGTGGTGATGACCGTGTATGACATTAGGTGTGTGCCTGTCTGTGTGCACACCTGTCAACCATACATCTCTGACAATGTTGCTAGCAACATACCTACTGACATACATTCTTACAAACATGTGACCATATCTCAACATATCTGTGCACATAACATTTAACCATACTGAGACTTATCCGAGATCTACACTTAGACATGAACTATATTGTTGTGTGAGGACTATACTATATGGAACTTGTATACTTGTGAATCATATTTGTCAACCATTCATACCTTTGAATCATACCTGTGCTGTAACATCTGTGAAACTTATCTTTGCTGTTAGACCTCTGTTTTTAGACCTGAGCTGTGCTGTGTGAAAATTAGGATTCTAACCTAAGTAGGATTCTAAGTTCTAAGTTCTAAGTTCTGTCTAAAACTGGTCATGCAAAGGCTGACTCTTTTATTCTTCAGTTTGTATGACCATCACATTTGACCTATTATCATTAACTGAGGCCTCTAGCTGTTGCTGCCAGTTCAGAATTCAAACTGATAAATAGATCTGTCTTAGGATAATATTATTGGCATCATCAAGTTCTGTAAGAATGCAAATTCAGTAGACATCTTGTTTCTCCCTTATCTTTATTGGTTAACTTTATTGGTTTCAACAACTTTGATTTTTTGACTTCAAGCTTGCATTGGTTGTTAAGTGTTCATTAGTGTGTTTTGAGTATCATTTTGCAGTACTGTATTAAAACAAAGAATGTTGATCAATATTGAATTGACAATGTATTTGTACTGACTGTCATATACTCTAAGCTAACATCTAACCAAGGAAGTGGTTTTCAAGAATACTGTAAGTCTGTGTAATCTGAATAATCATACTGTAAGTCTATGTAATCTGAATAATCATACTGTAAATCTATGTAATCTGAATAATCATACTGTAAGTCTATGCAATCTGAATAATCATACTGTAAGTCTATGCAATCTGAATAATCATACTGTAAGTGATGTTACACACAGCAGTTTTTTGCATTTACATGCAATGGTAATTCCCTGGAATTGCATTTTCTAGATATATATGTGAAATCCTTTAATGCAGCGTTTGTCAAACTGGGGTATCCCCGGAATTACATTTTCTAGTTTCTAGTCTTTGCACTTTGCTTATTGTGTCAGATGATTCATTTAAACTGGCACAGCTTACATAGGCAGTGTTGCAGAACTGTTTGGATTTACATACAATGTTGCAAACAACTCATCTATATTATATTTTACCACGTCTGCTCGCGGACCACTTGGGATAGCTTGCGGACCACCAGTGGTCCCCGGACCACACTTTGAGAAACACTGGCTTAAAGGATTTGTGGCTACATTTCACATACACATACACACACACTAAAGCTGATGGGCTTTATAGTCCGTTAGGGGATCAGTGTCGCAGATCCTCAAATATAAAAAAAAATATCACAAAATATCACTCACTGAAGCTGATGGGCTTAAAGGATCAGTGTGTAAAATATCACACTTGCACTTAAGCTGATAGGCTTACAGTCTGTTAAAGGAACAGTGTCTAAATAGTGTCTGTAGAATGTCTTTCTGTAGAATGTCACATGTACAGTGTCTGTCTGTAGAATGTCTGTATGGCTGAATTACCTGTGTAATGTTTACTTATCTATTAAATCTGCCTGTGATGTTTTCATGAATGTAATCTTAGACATTTGTAGCCTAATTTGATACTCTGGGTCTGTAGCGACTGAGGGCCAGATGTATGTACATTTGTGAACGTAGCGTTATCAGCACCATGGACAAACCGCAGATAGCGAACGCTGTCAGACCCAAGTTTGCGTCATATTTATCAAACTTTCACTTCATAGTGTAATCTGCTCCTTTCTCTGCCTTTCTCGACCCTACCGCAATTTACAAATGTCCACAACTGAACGGAATAGCCTACATACAAGCGCAGTTGAATAAAGTTAACTGATGGCAACATTAAAAGAATCCAACGTTTAGCGATCATGAAATAATACCATACATGATAACATGTCAACAAGCAGGGAGATAATAATGAAAATCAGTAGTTCTACTCAAACTAATTGTGCACGTAGGCTATGGAAAATTGATCAAATCTAGCAAGTAGGAAAGTTTAAGTGAATGACGTGAAAGTGAAAGTAAGACATTCATAAGGCCAACGAAAGTTAAGGTTGCTTTTGGTAGTACAAATACTTACAAAACTGGTGCTCTAAATAGCGATTCTGTTGTCTTTGAAAGGTTCTCTTATTGATGCATTGAACTGCAATTTGGATTAACACCTGCTTTTACAAGGCGGAAGTATTTAGGCGCAGAATAGACGTGCGCTTTTCACAAGCAGTCTTTGTACAAACCGCGGAATACATAACTAGGCGCTCTTTACTCTTCAATTCAATTCAATTCAATTCAATTCAAATCACTCTATTCATCCCCAGGAGGGGGGCAATTAAAAAGAGCCGCATATTCCACCACGTACAGCACATCAGCAATAACATAAGTTCATCAATTATATATAAAAAAGGGGGAAGTGCACGTACACCACCACGTACAGCACATCATCAATAACATAAGTTCATAAATGATATATAAAAAAGGGGGAAGGGGGTGGGATGAGTGCAACAGTCATCTCCTCCCATCTCTTTACGCTAAACTCCCACTTTTCCCTGGATCCTCCCATGAATGCATATGCATGACACGGAAAAGCACCTTCAGTTTTCAGCTTCCACGAAGCGTTAGTACATCTGGCCCTGAGTATGTTAAAGATGGATTGTGATATACTACAAAGCTTATTTAAAGGATATGAAAAGTGCAAAGTTTAAAGTCCAACTGAAGCTAATTTATTAACGTGACAAACTCCTACAAGGCACCTAACCCCACATTTCTCTGGGGACAATATAATCCCTTGTAATATGGAAATCACTTTGGATTAAAAGTGTCTGTTGCATGAGTAAATGTATTATTATTTTTATTATACCTTTATTTTTAAAGCATGATGGCTTTAGACACTGAATGAATGAATGAACGAACATGTGCAGCACGATGGCTTTAGACACTCAGGGCCAGATGTACTAACACTTTTGCGCCCACTTCAGGCGTATTTGTTTCGCAATGTGCGTGTCAAATCATTGCGAGGTATGTACAAACAGGCCGCAATGATGTAAAAGCGCAAACTGCCTGTTGCGGGAGCTGAAAGTGGCAGATTGCGTTTGTCATGTCATGCATATGCATTCATGAGAGGATCCAGGGGAAAGTGGGAGTTTAGAATTTAGCGTAAAAAGATGGGAGGGGAAGAGTAAAGAGCGCCTAGTTATGTATTCTGCGGTATGTATAAAGACTGCTCCTGAAAGTGCACGTCTATTCTGCGCCTAAATACTTCTGCCTTGTAAAAGCAGGTGTTAATCCAAATTGCAGTTCAATGCGTCAATAAGAGAACCCTTCAAAGACTGTTCTGTATTTAGAACACCAGTTTTTGTGGTGAAAGTATTTGTACTACCAAAAGCAACCTTAACTTTCGTTGGCCTTTCGAATGTCGAATGACCAATCTTCCATAGCCTACATGCACAAGTAGTTTGAGTAGAACTACTGATCTTTATTATCTCCCTGCTTGTTTACATCTTATCATGTATGGTATTATTTCATGATCGCTAAACGTTTGATTCTTTTTAATGTTCTCATCAGTTATCTTCATTCAACTGCGCTTGTATGTAGGCGCTACCATTCAGTTGTGGACGTTCGTAAATTGCGTTTATGGGCGGAGAAAGGCAGAGAAAGGCGCAGTTTACACTAGTTTGATAAATACGACGGAAACTTGGGTCTGACAGCGTTCGCAATCTGCGGTTTGTCCATGACGCTGATAACACTACGTTCGCAAATGTACGTACATCTGGCCCTGAATGAATGAATGAACATGTCCAGCACGATGGCTTTAGACACTGAATGAATGAATGAACATGTGCAGCACGATGGCTTTAGACACTGAATGAATGAATGAATGAACATGTGCAGCACGATGGCTTTAGACACTGAATGAATGAACGTAAATGTGTCACCTAAATGTGCTACTTTGGCGCACAAGACACTGCTGCTCACTGACCGACTTTGACCAGCATTGTGGCCCACAGGTGGATATGTGGGTCATTTAAGGGGTCAAGTCTAAATAGAACACACACACACACACACAAACATGTGGGTCTTTTAAGGGGTTGAGTCTAAATATAACACACACATAGAGCATGGTAAAGACAAAGTGTGCAAAATATCTCTCTCACACACACACAAGCACACACACACACACACACACACAGGTGGACATTGAGTCTGTTAAAGGAGCAGTGTCTAAATATCACACAGACACTGACAGACAGACATTCTATAGACAGATATTCTACAAACACTCAGTGACCTGTGTTCCCATTTAGGCCTAAAGAGGCATCCAGTATGTTTACTGGCCACAAGGAATCCAGTGTGATTACTGACCACAAGGCATCCAGTGTGATTACTGACCACAAGACATCCAGTGTGATTACTGTTAACTGACCACAAGGCATCCAGTGTGTTAACTACTACTGACCACAAGGCATCCAGGGTGTTAACTACTACTGACCACAAGGCATCCAGGGTGTTAACTGACCACAAGGCATCCAGTGTGTTAACTGACCACAAGGCATCCAGTGTGTTAACTGACCACAAGGCATCCAGTGTGTTAACTACTACTGACCACAAGGCATCCAGTGTGTTTACTGACCACAAGGCATCCAGTGTGTTAACTACTACTGACCACAAGGCATCCAGTGTGTTAACTACTACTGACCACAAGGCATCTAGTGTGTTAACTACTACTGACCACAAGGCATACTTACCCTTGTAGTTGTCAGTGTAGCTGGCCGTGTACATCTTATTTCTTGTTTGCTGGAGGTAGTGGCACACAACATGTCATATGGACACACCTTCTCATTTCAATACCTTTTCTTTATTTTCATGACTATTGACATTGTAGATTCTCACTCAAGGCATCACAACTATGAATGAATGCGAAGTTATTTGGCCCACAGATGAATATGTCAAGTTATGGTTTGCTGAATATGGTATTAAATAAAAAAAAAAATCCTCTTCCCTGTTCCTATGACAACGGTTTACTCACTTTCTGCCATGGCTCTGCCATGACGAATGTCTGAGAAACTCCATCGCTGCCTTGTTCTAGCCGGCTCTGCCATGACGAATGTCTGAGAAACTCCATCGCTGCCTTGTTCTAACCGGAGCAATGCATCTGAATTCTGAAGCTAAAACGAAACCTGCGGCTGCAGTATATTAAGATACTTGGGGCCATAAAGCAGTGCGTTTAGATAGCAAAACCCGCCGAATTGACAACATGTCAACGTCAGACGCATGCCTGTAAACAAACCAATCAAAGGGAGACGCAGCGCACGTAGGTGCTAACGATATGATGTCATGCAAAGTTCTTTAAAAATTGCAATGTGAAACTGTTAACATGTTAAACACCTATTCAACCTATTGAAACTGTTAACATGTTAAACACCTAATGTATTCAATGCAACTAAACATGAACGTTGGTTCGGACCGCAGTCCGCAGTTTCAGGTGTGAAAACGCCCTTAACTGCCAGTATAAGTGAAGCTCAACGTGCATTGAGCGTAAACAGAGCGACTGAGACCATACAGCAGTTATCCACAGTGTGTGTGTGTGTGTGTGTGTGTGTGTGTGTGTGTACGTACGTTCACACTTCATGCCTTGGTGAATGAGGCCGTACAGCAGTGATCCACAGTGTGTATGTGTGTGTGAGTGTGAGTGTGTGTGTGTGAGTGTACGTACGTTCACACTTCATGCCTTGGTGAATGAGGCCGTACAGCAGTGATCCACAGTGGTCACAGAACGTGGGACTGGAATACGTGTGCACCTTAAACTTGTGCTTACTACGAGGATCCTGTAAGACACACACACACACACACACACACACACACACACACACACGTACACACCCATACACAAACATCAGATTCAACGTTATAATAAGCCACACACACACACACAAAACTGAAATGACATCTGTTTGTGCTAGACTGCATGTGACTTTTCTATGTACACACACACACATTTTTTAATATGGACATCAACAGGAAGCAAGGTGTGTGTGTGTGTGTGTGTGTGTGAGAGAGCGAGAAAGAGGAAGAGAGAGAAAGATTTAACTGGGTCATTAACCAGGACTTTAAGCTGAACTTAATGAATTACCAAAGGAACAAATATTTAAGCAGCTTATTCAGCAATGTGTGTGTGTGTATGTGTGTATGTATGTGTGGGAGTCTCTGTGTGTGTGTATGTGTGCATGAGAAGGACAGAGAAGGTAAAATAGTTGGAAAGAGACACTGATGCTGTGTGTGTGTGTGTGTGTTTGTGTGTGTGTGCATGTGTGTGTGTGTGTGTGTGTGTGCGCGCGTGTGTGTTAGTGCTAGGCGGTATACCGGTTCACACCGTATACCGGTGCATATTTTCGTTATGATATGAATTTTTAATATACTGCCATACCGTGTATTTGATTACACAACGTTTGGAACGCTGCGCCGCGCGACAGTGTTTCAGACGGGACTTTTTTCACACGCACGCATGGTGCAACTGCGAGGCATAGTTATAGGGTAAACACAAAACACCCCTTTTCCCCTTAAGTATGACCTTTAAGGCTTAATTTCTCCTTAGGTAAGGGGTTTATTTAAGGGTGTTGCACAGGATACCTTAAATTGTTTATTTAGTTAAGGAAAAACGTTAAGGGATACTGCATTGAAAGGGATTTACACGAAAATTCAATTGAGATTGTTCAACAGCTGTAACTAGCTGGCTAGTAGGTGATGTCGTTCGTTAGCAACCCACCGAACACAGTGAAGTTTAATGATCTTATCATTCATCTCACTTTAAGAATATTCGCTGAAATTATCCAGGTAGCAAGTAAAACATGTTATAGACAGGAACTGAGCAATACTAGCTGGCTAGTTAGAAATGATCCTGACTGTCATCAGTGCACCAAAACGAACTTTTTTTGTTAATGTTTTGCCTAGCGAACCGAAGCTCATGGCAGGCCACATGAAGTTAACGTTAGCCTACCACTAACGTCATGTAAACCACACAATAACAATAAGGCATGTTTCTGATAGGCCTATTTGACAGAGTAAGCATATCAGCAGAGAAGTTTTATTTTAAATTGTATAATTTTCAAAAAAGTATAATTATTGCAAGATGCACTACTTTTTGTATTGGTTTTAAGATGTTTGTGAAATTTGTACAATAAAAGTTCTGTATTTTGAATGCAATTGTCTTTGCATTCTGATTAGATTCTTCATTAGAATCATGAGTGGCTCTTTGTAAACAGCAACATTTTCTGGGGCCATGCAAAACTGCATTACCACTAGTGTGGAGTAGGGCTGGGATAAACGATTATTTTTTAAACGATTAATCTAGCGATTATTTTTTTCGATGCATCGATTAATCTAACGAATCATTTTTTCAGTCCGATCCGATTTCGATTCGATTATCGATTATCTCCCCATTAATTCACTAATAGCAACTTATACATGTTTATTTACATATCTGAATGAAAAAACATGAATTCTTTAACATTGCAATATATGTTTATTGCTCTTAAGATTCCAAAATAAAAGACTGAAGTGCAAGTAACTACAAGTGCAAAGTAATGCATTCTTAGTCAGAGGCAGCATTCAATAAAGTTCAGTAGGCTAGTGTATGTCTAATTGAGTGCCTGTCATTTTAAGACGTTCGTGTGGGAATCCTTGCAATTAACATTAACACAGTTAAAAGGCTGCTGATGTGTGTATGCAATTCATAACGTAGTTAGTTCAAATAACAGTTCGTACTTCTCCTTTGGACAAGCACTTTTGAGTCTTGGAAAACACTTTTCCATTTCCATTGGGATTTTGCAAACAAAGTCAATAAAATGAGCCATGCACGAGTAATACAAGCAGCTGCAAGTAAGCATGCTAAACTTGACATCCAAACAGTATTCTAACGTTAGCTTTGAGATAGGGCTACTGCTTGATTGCATACTGTAACTTAACTTCGTTTAGTCTCCTTAATGTACTATGTTGTGATAAGACCTTAGCAGAGTTTACTTTAACTTTAATGCAGCGGTTTTGAAAAAATTTGCGCAGCATGGTCACGATGCTAAGCGGATTTAATAGCAATTTAGCCCACTGTGTTCTATGCAGTGCTTCTATGTGGCAACAACAATCCTTTAACAATCGTGAATAATTTGTTAAATCACACATGCAGAGGAGGAGCAGCGGGCTCGTTACGAGAGAGAGCGGGCGGGGCGAGGAAAGGCTGTGTGAGTAAAAAGTGCAGCTCAATGAAATTATTTTATCTCATCTTTAATTTAAATAGTAGACCTACAACATAGAACATCAATGTGTGGTGGCCGGTTTTGATTTCGTGGTGCCCAGCCACAGATTAGTCTACGTATGGAAAACACTGAAGGTGTACAATTTAAAATATTTAGCAGCACACGTTATGCTTGACGAATCGACGCTCATATTTTGCGTCGACGTATTTTTTGCGTCGATGTCATCGATAACGTTGACGCGTTGTCCCAGCCCTAGTGTGGAGTTATTCTACATCATAACAGTAAAATAGACCATCCTTAGTCAATGTACTGCAGCAATTCCTCTCTCAACCTGTAGAAAATGCTGAACATCTGATTATGCATGAAAAAAAAATACCGTCATATACCGTGAAACCGTAAGAATATTGAAAAATACCATGATATACATTTTTGGTCATTCCACCCAGCACTAGTGTGTGTGTGTGTGTGTGTGTGTGTGTGTGTGTGTGTGTGTGTGTGTGTGTGTGTGTGTGTGTGTGTAACTCACATCTGACGCTGGTCCTTTGTCTGCCCCAGGACAGGAAAAGGTGACAAACTCATGACAGCGTTTGTGGACCACAAAACAGCACACTGCAGAGAGAGAGAGAGAGAGTTACAGATTACACACACACACACACAAAACAGCACACTGCAGAGATAGAGAGAGAGAGTTACAGATGATAGCACACACACACACACACACACACGTTAAGTAGCCTTCATGTGTGTGTGTGTGTGTGTGTGTGTGTTTGTGTACGTGCATGCGTGCGTATGTGCATGTGTGTGTGTGTGTGTGTGTGTGTGTGTGTGTGTGTGCACAGGAGTGCTGGATGGGATGGTGAGGGAATTAGAGGCTGAAGAGTTTTGAACAGGCCCACAGAAGAGCAGAGCGGATGTGGAGTGGACACAGTTATACTATATACTTGTGCTTCTGATCACATACACTTTTCAACTCTAAACCACCATCATTATGTGATTTGTTTAAGCATTTTCACACTATGTCTTCAAACTATTATTTATATACTTATACTATACTTGGGGTGGAGTAGGTTGGAAAGGTATTTAGGGGCCAGAGAATGGAGGGACTTGCAGGTGAGAGGCAGGATTTTTTTAAATGATGCAGAATTTGACTGGTAGCCAATGGAGCTGCATGAGGGTGATGTGCTGCCAGGGCTTAGTGCCTGTTAAGACCCTGGCCGCTGAGTTCTGGACATATTGCAGCCTGTCCAGGGCCCTGGGGAGACCTGTGAGTTCTGGACATATTGCAGCCTGTCCAGGGCCCAGGGGTGACCTGTGAGTTCTGGACATATTGCAGCCTGTCCAGGGCCCACGGGAGACCTGTGAGTTTGGCGTTGCAGTAGTCCAGACAGGTGGAGATGAAGCAGTGGATGAGGGTTGCAGTTACTGAGTCGGATGGTGAGGGACGTAGTCTTGATTAGAATGCAGATGTTGTGTTTCAATGTGGGATTAGAATGCAGATGTTGTGTTTTAATGTGGGATTAGAATGCAGATGTTGTGTTTTAATGTGGGATTAGAATGCAGATGTTGTGGTGTTTTAATGTGGGATTAGAATGCAGATGTTGTGTTTTAATGTGGGATTAGAATGCAGATGTTGTGTTTTAATGTGGGATTAGAATGCAGATGTTGTGTTTTAATGTGGGATTGGAATGCAGATGTGGTGTTTTAATGTGGGATTGGAATGCAGATGTTGTGTTGTTTTTAATGTGGGATTGGAATGCAGATGTTGTGTTTTTAATGTGGGATTGGAATGCAGATGTTGTGTTTTTAATGTGGGATTGGAATGCAGATGTTGTGTTTTAATGTGGGATTAGAATGCAGATGTGGTGTTTTAATGTGGGATTAGAATGCAGATGTTGTGTTGTTTTTAATGTGGGATTGGAATGCAGATGTTGTGGTGTTTTAATGTGGGATTGGAATGCAGATGTTGTGTTTTTAATGTGGGATTGGAATGCAGATGTTGTGTTTTAATGTGGGATTAGAATGCAGATGTTGTGTTGTTTTTAATGTGGGATTGGAATGCAGATGTTGTGGTGTTTTAATGTGGAATTGGAATGCAGATGTTGTGTTTTTAATGTGGGATTGGAATGCAGATGTTGTGTTTTAATGTGGGATTAGAATGCAGATGTTGTGTTTTAATGTGGGATTGGAATGCAGATGTTGTGTTTTTAATGTGGGATTAGAATGCAGATGTTGTGTTTTAATGTGGGATTGGAATGCAGATGTTGTGTTTTAATGTGGGATTAGAATGCAGATGTTGTGTTGTTTTTAATGTGGGATTGGAATGCAGATGTTGTGGTGTTTTAATGTGGGATTAGAATGCAGATGTTGTGTTTTTAATAGAATGCAGATGTTGTGTTTTTAATGTGGGATTAGAATGCAGATGTTGTGTTTTTAATGTGGGATTAGAATGCAGATGTTGTGGTGTTTTTAATGTGGGATTGGAATGCAGATGTTGTGGAATGACAGGGTAGGGACCAGGATGACACCCAGGTTGCGGACTTCAGGGGACGGGGCAGTGAAACAGCCACCCACACCCAGGAGAACAGCCACCCACACCAAGGAGAACAGCCACACCCAGGAGAACAGCCACCCACACCCAGGAGAACAGCCACCCACACCCAGGAGAACAGCCACACCCAGGAGAACAGCCACCCACACCCAGGAGAACAGCCACCCACACCAAGGAGAACAGCCACCCACACCCAGGAGAACAGCCACACCCAGGAGAACAGCCACCCACACCCAGGAGAACAGCCACCCACGGAGAACAGCCACCCACACCCAGGAAAACACCAACCCACACCCAGGAGAACAGCCACCCACACCCAGGAGAACAGCCACCCACACCAAGGAGAACAGCCACCCACACCCAGGAGAACAGCCACACCCAGGAGAACAGCCACACCCAGGAGAACAGCCACACCCAGGAGAACAGCCACCCACACCAAGGAGAACAGCCACCCACGGAGAACAGCCACCCACACCCAGGAAAACACCAACCCACACCCAGGAGAACAGCCACCCACACCCAGGAGAACAGCCACACCCAGGAGAACAGCCACCCACACCCAGGAGAACAGCCACACCCAGGAGAACAGCCACCCACACCCAGGAGAACAGCCACCCACGGAGAACAGCCACCCACACCCAGGAAAACACCAACCCACACCCAGGAGAAGAGCCACCCACACCCAGGAGAAGAGCCACCCACACCCAGGAGAAGAGCCTCCACTGGAACTAGTGTTAATTTCGTCAGACGAGACGAGAGGAAATATGTTCGTCAACGACCTTTTTTTTCATGACTAAGACGAGACGATGACGAGACGGCAGTAATGTCCTGAAACACTGACTAAGACTAAGACTATCTTAAGATGCATTATTGTTGACGAAAAAAGACGAGACTAAAATGTTTTGCATGAAATAAAAGCTCAGATAAAATCTCCCTTCATGTTCGTCTACAAAATGAGAAGACAGAATATCTAGCTGTTATGTTTTCAAAATATTATGAATGAGTTCATACGCAACAGCTTTCCTGTAGGCTAGTCTACGTGCTGTTGCTGCAACCCTGTGGCTGCAACACGAAACTACATGGAACAAGAACACTGGAGATTTCTGCCAGAGTTAGCAAGCTAACTACCTAAGCTTTATGCCACAATGCTACATACCCAGAAGTTGAAGCTTCTCTTATACAAATTAACATCCCCCAGAATGTCCATACGAAAATGTTCAGCATGTAATGTCAACTATTCATCTAGTTAGACTGAGGATGCAAAGTTTGCTAGCAAGTAAGCTAATATGGAAAGTTCGCTAGCAAGTTAGCTATGGCTAAGATGGAGAGTCTGTTTGGTGAATGTGTTGTGTTTGGGCGCATATCGCCATCTAGCGAGGCGGAGTAAAACATTAATAGTTTGGCCTACGACAGTGTTTCTCAAACTTTTTCAGTTTCAGGACCACTTAACTAACCCTAGCTAAAAAAATAAAATAAAAAAAAATTAGACCTACTTCAACAGTAGCCTATAATTAGTCTACACAATAGGCCTACTCACTGAACCACCTTGCTTATTGTCTTTGCACTTTGCTTATTGTGTCAGAGGATTCATACTGTATGATTTAAACTGGCATATCTTACATAGACAGTGTTGCAGAACTGTTTTTACATACAAGTTGGTTCAATATTGCAAACAACTCATCTATATTATATTTTACCACGTCTGCTTGCGGACTACTTGGGATAGCTTGCGGACCACCAGTGATCCCCGGACCACACTTTAAGAAACACTGGTCTACGAATATGACAGTGGTCCAGTCAAATCTTTTACTGTCTATGGTCAAATCCCAGCCGAGCTATAACTGTAGCTTGACTTACCTGTGCATGTAAACATACTGACTGACAAAAAATCAGAATGAGTAATTATAACAGACGAGTAGCCCTGTGGACACACAATATTGTTGGAAAATTGACATGTGTGAAACACTATTTGACTCAAATGGTAATCAGAAATAATTTGTTATAAAAAAAAAGACTAAAATGTGTTGACTAAAACTAAGATACCTTTAGTTTTCTTTTGACTAAAATTAGACTAAAATGACGAGACTTTTAGTCGACTAAAACTTGACTAACAAAAATGATATTTGAATGACTAAATATGACAAAGACTAAATTAAAAATAGGTGACAAAATGAACACTAACTGGAACAGACATCAAAGCCCAGGAGAACAGCCTCCACCCTAGAGCTCAGCTGGAGTGTGAGGTTGCTAGCAACCACTAGGCTATCGTTCTGTAATCGCTGAGTTCAACCACTAGGCTATCGTTCTGTAATCGCTGAGTTCAACCACTAGGCTATCGTTCTGTAATCGCTGAGTTCAACCACTAGGCTATACATTCTGTAATCGCTGAGTTCAACCACTAGGCTATCGTTCTGTAATCACTGAGTTCAACCACTAGGCTATACATTCTGTAATCGCTGAGTTCAACCACTAGGCTATACATTCTGTAATCGCTGAGTTCAACCACTAGGCTATACATTCTGTCATCGCTGAGTTCAACTCTACATTCTGTAATCGCCGGCTGAGCATTCTCTCTGAGAACATGTACGTTCTGTTCCACATAGTGCATAGTTTCATTCTGCTGCCTAAAGTTGAACAAATACAAATACAATGTTTATTTTTCAGAAAATATAAATAGCTGCAGTATAGCCTGGTAGCAGAGTATCCTGCTGTTACATACAGTGCAGCTATGGCCGTAGGCTACAGAGTATCCTGGTGTGACATACAGTGGAGCTGTGGCCGTAGGCTACAGAGTATCCTGGTGTGACATACAGTGGAGCTATGGCCGTAGGCTACAGAGTATCCTGGTGTGACATACAGTGGAGCTATGGCCGTAGGCTACATAGTATCCTGGTGTGACATACAGTGGAGCTGTGGCCGTAGGCTACATAGTATCCTGGTGTGACATACAGTGCAGCTGTGGCCGTAGGCTACAGAGTATCCTGGTGTGACATACAGTGCAGCTGTGGCCGTAGGCTACAGAGTATCCTGGTGTGACATACATTGCAGCTGTGGCCGTAGGCTACATAGTATCCTGGTGTGACATACAGTGGAGCCGTACTCTGTAATCCTGAGCAGATTCATCCATTCCTTAGGAGAACTTTTCTAGTTTTCTAACTTTTCTATGGGCTAAAATATACATGATAAAAATAAATTCAAATATGTATACCGGTAAACTAGGCTAGGCCTACGGATATATTCAGTTCTGACTAAACACAGTCCTCACAGGGATTGCTAAGTCTGTAGTTGTTTTTTAAAGGCAGATGAATCCACTTCGTTGTAGGCTAGCCTAAATACTGTAGACTATATGATGATATGATCTGCAGCTCTGTAGGTTGTGGATTCACTCCCAGACATGCACACGCATTGAGCTCTTCCAACCATGTTGTTGACACCACATTAACTAGTAGCTAACCATCTTGATCGAGATTTCCTTGATTTCATTTTCTAACGCTCCGTAATTTCACGACATGAATGATTATCGATTATCAGGCGAGAAGCAGGCGAGTGACAGAAGCACTGTATGCTCCACTGGCCTCCAATAGGCTACTGTTGCGTGGACGTCCTCGTGGCCTCCAATAGGCTACTCTCTGCTTGACGTCCTCGTCTCCTCCAATAGGCTACTCTCTGCTGGACGTCTCCTCCAATAGGCTACTCTCTGCTGGACGTCCTCGTGTCCTCCAATAGGCTACTGTCTGCTGGACGTCCTCCTCTCCTCCAATAGGCTACTGTCTTCTCTTCCTACAAGAACGTGCGGCTAAGTCCCGCCCTACTCTGCTTTTGATTGGCTAAACACATTTGTCAGGTTGAAAGCGAGAGCTGCCATTGGTAGGTTAACTCAGAGCGAACAACAACATGATAACCCTCATCTATAATGATTTTCCTCAATTCTTTCTCACAGCCACGACACGCCGGCGCGGTGCCAGAATACTTTTAGCCCTATGTGTGTGTGTGCGTGTGCGTGTGTGTGCGTTTGTGTGTGTATGTGTGTGTGTGTGTGTGCGTGCGTGCGTCTGTGTGTGTACAGTGTGTGTACAGTGTGTGTGTGTGTGTGTTTGATTGTGGTGTGTATGTGTCTGGTGTGTGTGTGTGTGTGTGTGTGAGTGTGTGTGCGTACGTGCGTGCACAGTGTGTGTGTGTGTGTGTGTGTGTGTGTGTGTGTCTAGTTATATCTTTACCGCACCTCTCCATGTGTTTTTGTAGATTCCTGTAGAACCACATTTTTTCATCTGAAGGAGTCACATTCATTCATTCATACACACACACACACACACACACACCTGGATGCATGACCCATATAAACCTCATCCCCAATTGTGTCATGCAGATATATAGAGAGAGAGAGAGAGGGAAAGGGAGAGAGAGAGACAGAGGGAGAGAGAGAGAGGGAGAGAGAGAGAGAGAAGAGAAAAGAGATAGAGAGAGAGAGAAAGAGGGAGAGAGAGAGAAAAAGAGATAGAGAGAGAGGGAAAACACTCAGATAGCTCAACACGTGTAGTTTGCTCATTCAAAAACACACACTCAGACACGAAGGACAGATCAGTTAATTTCTCTCTCTCTCTCGATCACTCAATCTCTCATTCCAGCACTTATTGACAATGACTATGCCAGGTGACATCATTACTAGGAGACACACCTAAAGTCCACACACACACACACACACCTGCCTGAAAACGAACATACGCGCTTGAGCGAACTCACACGCATGACTAAGACACACACAAGCATAGTTGTTCACATGACATGCATGAGTGCACAAATGCTGATGCTGAATACTACACACACACACACACACACACAC
>NC_055965.1:37511062-37516062 GCF_018492685.1 Alosa sapidissima
TCTTAAATGGCATTTGGTTACATACCTCGCTGCGCCCACGCGGTCTATACAGTCCTCCATACGAGGAAGGGGAAAGGAGTCCGGTTTAGTGACCAGGTTTACTTTTCAGTAGTCTGTACAGAAGCGAAAAGTAGAATCCGGTTTTGCGACCAATAGACAGGGCGACGCCCAACTGGAGTATGATGGCTTGGCCAACCCATTACTAAGCAAATACTGGACTTCGTCATCTAGAACCTTCTGTTTAACTGCCGGCACACGGTAAAACCGCTGTCTAATTGGACTAGCCTCACCAACCTCTATATCATGTTCTATTAAGTTTGTGCATGACGGTACATCGGAGAACAAACTAGGAAAAGCCAAAATTAAAGACTTAAGCTCACCCCTCTGATCAGCAGGCATATGACCTAACAGGCCATCAAGATTTTCCAACATTTCTGAATTTCTTAACCGCGGCAACAGGATGCAGTCGTCTAGGCCGACCTCATCCTCCCCCTCAGCTGACACCCTCTGAAGAGGAGAAGAGGTCGCACCCCCTACAGCAAGCGCAACCGAATTAACCGGATCACCAGGCTCCTCAGTCCTAGGTGACTGTGTAGTAGGGTTTTAATAAATTTACGTGACAGTTGAGAGGACTTTTTCCTATTCGGTGTCGCAATCAAATAATCCAGCTCATTTACCTGGCGGACAACTGTAAATGGACTGGAGAATCTTGCCCGAAAGGGAGCACCAGGTATTGGCAACAGCGCCAATACCTGATCCTCTGCACTAAAGACTCTAGATTCGGCCTTGCGATCAAACACCTTTTTCATACGTGCCTGCGACTTGCAGAGATTTTTTGCAGCACATTTCCACGCCAAAAACAACCTACGCCTAAAACCATCAATGTAATCAATAAGGTTGACTGGCGGCTCTGACTCTTGCAGGCCATCTTTCAGCACAGACAGAGGACCACGGACTTTATGTGCAAAAACTAAATCTTTTGGACTAAAACCCAAACTATCCTGCAATACCCCGCGAGCAGCTAGCATCAACCACGGGAGACCCTCCTCCCAGTCACGCTGGAGTTCCGAACAGTAAGCGCGCAGCAAAGATTTGAGTGTAAGATGAAATCGCTCAAGAGCGCCATGGCTCTGCGGATGACAGGCACTACTCAGATTATGTTTTATTCAAAGATGTTTCAAAACTTCAGCAAATATTTTACATGTAAAATTACTACCCCTATCGGATTGAACAACCCTGGGTATCCCGAACACTGAAATGAACTGCGAGAGCGCCTTTTTACGATAGACTTCGTATTGATACTTCTCAAAGGAAATGCCGCTGGGTAACATATTGCTTGACACATAACCGTTAACAAATGTAGAGAACCGGACTTTGAAGGAGGCAATGGGCCAACGCAGTCGATCAACAACCGTTCAAAAGGCTGGCCCACTGCTGGGATGGGACGCAGAGGCGCAGGTTTAATCGCTTGGTTCGGTTTGCCAGCAAGTCGACAAGTATGGCAAGTCTTAATGTAAGCTGCCACCTCACGTTTCAACCTCGGCCAGAAAAAGTGCTGTAACAACCAATCGTAAGTCTTCTTCACCCCGAAATGCCCCGCTCCCTCCCCATGTGCTGTTTGTAAAACCAGTTCTCTATATTTACTTGGTACGACGCACTGAACCAATGTGTCACATATACCATTGTTAAGAATAAATTTTCGCACAAGTAAGCCGTCAATAATAAAATACCCCTTAGCTCCTCTTCAGGCCAAGCCGAAGCAATCAACTCAGCCAAGCCCTCATCGTGTTTTCTGAGACTGAATAAAATCGTCACGATCAAAGGATAAGGCACCTGAGGAAAAGAACGTTTCCCTTGACACTCCGCCGAACCATTCACTACCCGCGCGCGACTCTTTGCACGAGTCACCGCGCAAGCAGTGAAAACCTCGGGAAATGCTACGCCACACTCATCAGATCTTAAAGCCTGGACAGGCTCAGTGGTCACTACAAGAGATGCTGGCCCACTAGCCCACACTTTGTCTTTAGCAAGTAAATTTCCCAAAATCACGTCAACGCCAGGCACTGGTATTGCCGGCCGAACCGCAACAATCACCTCCCCCTCCACAAGATCGGAACTCAATACAATCCTGTGGAGGGGAACGGACATGGATGTCATCCCAATGCCCCGAACTAGAACACTTTTCCCCGTGCTTGATTCACCAGAAAAGGATAGGACCGATTCAGATACGAACGTTTCCGTAGCACCGGTATCACGCAAGATTTTTACGGGTTTTCGCTCAGATGAACCCCCTAATGAGACGGAACCGTCCGTGATAAATGGGCCGTAGCTCTCACGCACAGACTCATCCGCAACAGTGACCTCAGCTCTAGACGGCTCCGCTACAGGTGCTGCCGACCCCGAAGCACCTGCCAGGATAGCATCACCTGCTGGACAAAATGCCTTTCCCTCTATTACATTTTTAAGTTTAAACTGTCGGACAGGAACTGCGCACAAACTCCACTTGGCCGGTTTCGCTTTGTTCTTGTTTTTTTAATATCAACACTTCACAGGCCGCTTTCCAATGCCCAACCTCCCAGCAGTAATTACAGCGATCAGGATCAGACTTATTGCGCTCAGACGAATCTGATTTCACTTCTGATTTCAAATTCCAATTGTCATAAAAACGAGGCGGCCCATGTGCTTCTCGAGCAGAGAAATGAGTGTTCAAGTGATCTCTAGATTTAGCTTTATGCGTTAAAACATACTCATCGGCCAGCACTGCTGCTTCAGTAACCGTTTTTATTTTGTGCTCATTAATGAATGTAGCTAAGCGGTCGGGAACGATATTCTTAAACTGTTCCAATATCATTAAATCTACCAACTCCTCACACGTGTTAATGTTAACTGAGGAACACCAACGGTTAAAAAACCCAACTAGGTCTCTAGCGACCTCAGCATACGTTTGACGGTCACCTTTCCTCCAGTTCCTAAACCGTTGTCTATAGTACTCTGGAACTTGTTCATACGCTCTTAATACCGCCTCTTTTACGCTCTGATACTTCTTACGCTCGGACCCTGACAGTGCCACAAATGCATCCTGAGCACGCCCGGTAAAAATGGTCTGAAGCAGTAGTGTGCGGTCTGCGTCACTTCACTCATGTTCGTCAGCAATACCTTCAAAGAGAGAGAAAAAAAATGTCAGGCTCACGGTCATTAAACTTGGGCAAAATCCTAATCATATGGGACAGGTTTTTCTCCGTGCCCATTAACGACCCAG
This sequence comes from Alosa sapidissima, assembly GCF_018492685.1. Lineage (NCBI taxonomy): Eukaryota > Metazoa > Chordata > Actinopteri > Clupeiformes > Clupeidae > Alosa > Alosa sapidissima. Next base: position 37,514,322 of record NC_055965.1, read on the forward strand.
AGGACTCCCCGTCACCCCACATTTTCCCTTCAGCAATTCATTTGAACTTCTCTCTCTGAAGATCGCCGTCTCGCTCAGTCTCTACTTGACGTTGTTTAAGTTTTTCCAATTCTAAATCATGTTCAATTCGTCTTTGTTCTAAGTCACGCTGTTTTTCATATTCTTGTTTCTTTATTTCTGCTTCTATACGCTTAAGTTCTAATTCATTTTCTTTTTCGCGTCTCTTTTGGTCGGCCTCTAAGCGTCGGAGTTCCAGTACATGTTTTAATTCACGTTCTTTCACATGTGCCACATTCTCTTTTTCGCGTCTTCTTTCCTCTGCCTCTAGGCGTTTTAGTTCTAATGCACGCTCCTGCTCACGTTCCGCTCTCTCTTTCCCTCGTTCCGCTGCCTCGAACCGTTTCTGTTCCATTTGTAATTTTAAAAGTTCAGCCTGTTGCTCAAAACTGAAAACCTGTTCACCATTAGGAGTGGAGGTCGCTGCTGGGCCATAACCACCGGGTGCTGGATTTAACGACATAATCATCAATTCAACTAGTTTGGATTTTATACGTTCTTTCAGTTCTTGCTTTTTAAGATCTTTTGGAATATGTTCGAATCCATAATGATCAATCACTTGACATAATTGATCCTTCGTTAACCTTTCCAACAAAACCTCCGATGGAGACTCAAAAAATTCTTCAACCTCCACTGTAGGCATCTCCTTTTCGCTAATGTCGATGTAACTAAATGCTTTAACGTTGATGTAACTAAATGCGTTAACGTTGATGTAACTAAATGCGACTCACTAATTAAAAACAATGACAAAGATAGACGCTATAAACAGGCAAACAATCAGGCACAGGTATTACAGCCACCCCCTTTCCCCGATACAAGAGCTGCCCCGTATCTATCTCCCAAACATTTCCCATTTCCACCTCTAATCTTCAGTATGCCCACATACAATTGAGTTGCTCACGCAACCCCAGTGCGTCCGTCACACCAAAAACAATAAGTTAAAATAAAAAAGGCAAAGAAATAAACAGCGGTAAGAGCTTGTACCTGCGACGGGTGTTCACGTTAGCTCGGTAGGTCTAACCTACGTTCCACCCACTTAACAAGAGGCACCTGTACCCAATCGACCTGTAGGCTACGTGTCAACCTTGCAGCCAGAGGAACGCACAGGCTGCAAGGCTCCAATGGCTCCCCTCCTCCACGGCAACCCAAAACAAAGCAAAACACAAACCAGTTGAGAAATGGGCAGAGTTAGGACACAGCGGCCTGGGCCGTAACACTATATAGATTTGTATATTTCTGACTTTTAAGTAAAATATTTTTTGTCTTTGTACTGTTTAGGCCTACCTAAATTCCTAAGTCAGTGCACTATGAATATTATTTGGTCTTATTCGTTATTTAAGCACGAGAGTGGCCACGCATTCCATTACTAATTTCAAGTTTTTTACACTTCATTTCAATGGAAATGTGGCAGGAGTAGCTATATATCCCCCTCTGCTGGAGAAGTTGTGCATTGGCAGGAGTAGCTATATATCCCCCTCTGCTGGAGAAGTTGTGCATTCAAAAATGTTGGTTGAGTGGCGGTGGAGTCATCAGACAACAGACACACACACACCTGACATACATCAGATGCATTGCTAGCCATCATCCTCTTTGAAATCAACACACACACACACACATACACACACACACACCTGACATACATCAGATGCATTGCTAGCCATCATCCTCTTTGAAATCAACACAC